>NC_084753.1:14199953-14269953 GCF_033978785.1 Entelurus aequoreus | reverse complement strand
AATGCCACTTAATTCATCACACTAGGATGGCAATCAGTCAAGAAGGGAAAAATCGGGCATTTTTTTCCCCTGTGTTTGCGTAGGTTTCGTCCAGTTTCGCCACTCAGTCCTAAAAACATGCGCGTTAGGTTAATTAAAGGGCGTGTTCAAAGCCCACTCAGTGACGGCATGAATGGGAGTCGTGAGCCCTGTGATTGACGACCACTCCAGGGTGTACAGCAGGGATATTCAACTAGTCTTGGGGGCCACATTTACAGAACCCTTCACTATTTGTCTTATTTTGTAGATTCAGAAGAACCAGCGTCCTCAAAAGTAGACGTTTGATTATTTTGTCAGAGTTACATGAGCGCTCTGCCGTTTTTAAGGACCTTCTGCAAAAAAAAAAGCTAGTCAGAGATCATCTCTATGACAGCACTTAAGTGTTTTTAAAAATCTGATTTTTTTAACTGGGCATTAGTAAATAGCCCAAATGATGAAAAAGAAAGGCCCTAAAATGGAACCTTGAGGAACGCCACTAGTATAACTAAAGAAATTGAACAAATGACTACTGACTAGAGATGTCCGATAATGGCTTTTTTGCCGATATCCGATATTCCCCAATTCCGATATCAACAGATACCAATATATACAGTCGTGGAATTAACACATTATTATGCCCAATTTTGTTGTGATGCCCCGTTGGATGCATTAAACAATGTAACAAGGTTTTCCAAAATAAATCAACTCAAGTTATGGAAAAAAAATGCCAACATGGCACTGCCATATTTATTATTGAAGTCACAAAGTGCATTTTTTTTTTTTAACATGCCTCAAAACAGCAGCTTGGAATTTGGGAGGTTGAGTTGGGCGGGGTAGGTGGTACCGGGGGGTGTATATTGTAGCGTCCCGGAAGAGTTAGTGCTGCAAGGGGTTCTGGGTATTTGTTCTGTTGTGCTTATGTTGTGTTACGGTGCGGATGTTCTCCCGAAATGTGTTTGTCATTCTTGTTTGGTGTGGGTTCACAGTGTGGCGCATATTTGTAACAGTGTTAAAGTTGTTTATACGGTCCACCCTCTGTGTCCCCTGTATGGCTGTTGACCAAGTATGCGTGGCATTCACTTGTGTGTGTGAAAAGCCGTAGATATTATGTGACTGGGCCGGCACGCAAAGGCAGTGCCTTTAAGGTTTATTGCCGCTCTGTACTTTTCCCTACGTCCGTGTACACAGCGGCGTTTTAAAAAGTCATAAATTTTACTTTTTGAAACAGATACCGATAATTTTGAAACCGATACCGATAAATTCCGATATTACATTTTAAAGCATTTATCGGCCGATAATGTGTATGTGAGTGTGAATGTTGTCTGTCTATCTGTGTTGGCCCTGCGATGAGGTGGCGACTTGTCCAGGGTGTACCCCGCCTTCCGCCCGATTGTAGCTAAGATAGGCTCCAGCACTCCCCGCGACCCCGAAGGGAATAAGCGGTAGAAAATGGATGGATGGATATCGTCAGTCCGATGATATCGGACATCTCTACTACTGACTGCATCTGAAGTAAACGAGCTGCATCTTAGTTACATAAATCACATTACAAAAACAATGTGTAACGCCAAAAAGAGGAGGGCTTAAAGGAATGCCTTGAGGAACTCCGTTGTTATTTAAATTACAAGTTTGGACCCCAGTTTCCTATGTTGGCTAGCAAGGTGAAAATGCCAATACAAGGATCTCTCAATGTGTTTACAGTAGTCCAGGTTCCTCTATACCAGCGGGGCCACTTGGGGGGGGGGGGGGGGGGGGGGGGGGGGGGGGGGGGGCACGGTGCGTTGTCGGGGGGGGGGGCCTTGGGGAACATGCTTTTTTTGCCGTACCAGAATATGATGAAGTGTATGCAGCACTTGGCTTCACTGTAACCACGGTGGGAGACAAGGAAAGACCGTTGTGTTGTTGACTTTAATGTTAATAAGCTTACAAATGCTATGCTGAGGTATAGTTATAACAGTTTTATAGACAAAGTATACTATTTATTAGAGATGTCCGATAATATCGGCCTGCCGATATTATCGGCCGATAAATGCGTTAAAATGTAATATCGGAAATTATCGGTATAGTTTTTTTTTTATTATCGGTATCGTTTTTTTAATTTTTTTATTAAATCAACATAAAAAACACAAGATACACTTACAATTAGTGCACCAACCCAAAAAACCTCCCTCCCCCATTCACACTCATTCACACAAAAGGGTTGTTTCTTTCTGTTATTAATATTCTGGTTCCTACATTATATATCAATATATAACAATACAGTCTGCAAGGGATACAGTCCGTAAGCACACATGATTGTGCGTGCTGCTGGTCCACTAATAGTACTAACCTTTAACAGTTAATTTTACTAATTTTCATTAATTACTAGTTTCTATGTAACTGTTTTTATATTGTTTTACTTTCTTTTTATTCAAGAAAATGTTTTTAATTTATTTATCTTAAATGTTTTGTTTTTTTTAGTTTTTTTTTTAAAGTACCTTATCTTCACCATACCTGGTTGTCCAAATTAGGCATAATAATGTGTTAATTCCACGACTGTATATATCGGTTCATATCGGTATCGGTTGATATCGGTATCAGTAATTAAAGAGTTGGACAATATCGGAATATCGGCAAAAAGCCATTATCGGACATCCCTACTATTTATAGTTACGGTGGACAGTGGGAGGGGGTCCCGAAATATTTTCTTCTTCCTAGGGGGGCGTAATAGAAAATACTTGAGAAGCACTGCTCTATACCAATGGTCCTAAATCTTTTTGACCTCGGGGCCCAACTTTTCCACTACAGAAGGGGCTGGGGCCAACTCAAATATCAACACTGCCTTAGGAATCTTACTCTTGATTTTATTGGTATTCTGTAATTATACCTAACCTACTTACAGTTTACAACCTTGTCAAAATATGAAACAATGTGTTAATCACAAATATTATTATTTATTTAACATATAAACCTTGAGCTTAGGTCAGGCTGGTAAGAAGTTAGAATTACTAACCACATATACTACATATAATTATGTTAATTAAATAAATAAACAAAATTAATGATCAATAACTGAACTGTCATTAACATTAATGTGCAAATGAAAATACAGCTTCAGCACATGAGTCATATTTTTTGCGTTCAAGAAACTTCTCTACGACTCCAGACTTCTTCTGTTTGTTTGATATTGTCATTACTGCCATGTGTGGTGGGAAAGTGTATTACAGCTGAGTACTGCTATGGCTCATAGGGACCACAGCTGAGAAACAGATATATGTTGGCCTGGGCCCAACAACGGGTCCAGGCCCTATCGTTAAGAAACACTAATCTGGATTACAAGGAAGGGAAGTGTTTTAAATGTGGATTCATATCATCATAGGTCCCATTTAGAAGAAATCTGCGTAGGTTATGGATATATGTTGTGAGTATATGACTCCATATTAACACTACTGTTTACAGTTAGTTTATTCAACACCGTATCGATAATAATAATAATATCATACATTTGCGACTGTAAAGTCGAATATATTTTTAGTGGCCCTTTAGGGGCGCTCGTGGCCCAGCAATGGGCCCTATGGTTAAGAAACAATGCTCTATGCAACATGAGCACTCTAGGGTTTTTGAGAATTTGCTGCAAAAATGTTTGTCCCCCAAGTTTTGAACTGAATTTGCAGGCCGGTATGGTATCATTCCTCTGAGCCAGATTGGGTTAGCGAGTTGCCAGTTGAATAGCCTTGGTGTGTACGCCCTAAATCCGCTGGGATAGGCTCCAGCTCACCTGAAACTCTTAACATAATAAGTATTGGGCACCTAACAATTCAATATGATTCCGATTCTTGGAGTGACAATTCGAATCAGAATCGATTCTTGATTCAACACAAATCTCAATTCAAACCGGTTCTCGCAATATATTATTTAGTATAATAATTATAATGCAACTATTCAAAACAAGGTACAGGTTAGAAAAGCGCCTTCTGGTCTGGTGACATTGAAATGGCTTAAAAATGTATTCTAAAAATGCATTCTCACACACACACACACACACATTTTTGTAAATGTATTGCATTTCTTATTAGATTTAAAAAAAAATTATGAATAGATTTAAAATCGGGATGAATAGGAATTGTGTTTTGGATGTGAATCATTTTTTGTGTGCTCCCCTAATAATTAGGGTTGAAAGGAATCATTTTAATACACAAGACTATAAAGTGTGTATTATATATCAGAGGGGTCCAAAGTGTGGCCTGGTGCCATTTTTGGCCAAGCGCTTATCTATTATTGGGTCTTGGCATGTTCCAAAAATCGAATGAACTCGCAATATAATCAATAATTTTGGCATGTACAGTATGTCCCTCTTAAAAATGTTTTTTTTTTTTTTTAAATAAAAACCGTACATTTGTGAGTAGTTGATGCTGAATTTACAATTTGAATAAGAATAAGCATGCACAAGTGAACATGGCGTGCAGTGTTGTTTACTGTAGCTGCAGTCAGCTTGCTTTAAAGCGCACTGCAGGAAGGTGAGCAGCAGTCGCACGAAGCTGTCATGTGACATTTCAGCGGCTTGACAATGACAGCTTTTTTTTTTTGTTACTGTAATTCCACGTCAGCAGTTTGCTGGTGGAGTTCCGTGAAGAAGTGTCGTTGTCATCAAGTACCTGTCACCAAAAAGCTTGTTTAAAAGTTAAAGGAGAAGGGAGTTGTAAATGTGTAGCACTTTGTACTTAAAAGTGCTTACTCTGCGTTATAAATAACCCTGCCGCACATTATCTTCACATACAGGACATGGATTGTAAAACTATTACAGTAGGTCTGGATTCGGTTTGGCCTCATTCCTGTGAGAATCCTGTGTGTGACGCTGAAGCATTAAGGAGTGGGTGTTGGTTAATTTATCCAAAACTAGCTGCAGTGTGCTCAAACAACCACCAGGTAGCATCTGTGAACAGATAATAGTGTATCATCTCTCTTTTGGCCTTATCAAGTCTTCACATGGAGGAAACACCATAGTAGTGTATTAGTCACTCACGCTTTAAGTGAGGGATGAGGCAAAAACTAATCCAGACCTACTGTTAAATAACTTGTTCACTACTGTGTTTCTGTATATTATCTTTACTACATTTTATTATTTGGTATTTGTGTTTGTTTTTGATAGGTACAACAAGGAGGGGGAAACATAAAATAATGTATTTTAGGGCTGCAACTAACGATGAATTTGATAATCGATTAATCTGTCGATTATTACTTCAATTAATCGATTAATAATCGGATAAAAGAGACAAACTACATTTCTATCCTATCCAGTATTTTATTGAAATAAAACAGCATACTGGCACCATACTTATTTTGTTTATTGTTTCTCAGCTGTTTGTAAATGTTGCAGTTTATAAATAAAGGTTTATTTAAAAAATAAATAAATACATAAATAAATTTAAAAAACTCTGCGCATGCGCATAGCATAGATCCAACGAATTGATGACTAAATTAATCGGCAACTATTTTAATAAAATATTTTAATCGATTTAATCGATTAGTTGTTGCAGCCCTAATGTATTTATTTAAAAAATGACAATGTTTGTCATTGTGAGTATTCATAGATGTACTTATGTACAATATGTATCCTGTAAAATATATACCAAATATTGTTATATAAGGTTGTTATTAGGGATGTCCGATAATGGCCTTTTTGCTGATATCCGATATTCCGATATTGTCCAACTCTTAATTACCGATACCGATATCAACCAATACCGATATATACAGTCGTGGAATTAACACATTATTATGCCTAATTTGGACAACAGGGTATGGTGAAGATTAGGTCCTTTTTTAAAAAATTAATAAAATAAAATAAGATTGATAAATTACAAACATTTTCTTGAATAAAAAAGAAAGTAAAACAATATAAAAACAGTTACATAGAAACTAGTAATTAATGAAAATGAGTAAAATTAACTGTTAAAGGTTAGTACTATTAGTGGACCAGCAGCACGCACAATCATGTGTGCTTACGGACTGTATCCCTTGCAGACTGTATTGATATATATTGATATATATTGTAGATTGATATATAGATTGATATATATTGATATATATTGTAAGAACCAGAATATTAATAACAGAAAGAAACAACCCTTTTGTGGTGCACTAATTGTAAGTGTATCTTGTGCTTTTTATGTTGATTTAATAAAAAAATAAAAAATAAAAATACCAAAAAACGATACAGATAATAAAAAAAACGATACAGATAATTTCCGATATTACATTTTAAAGCAGGCCGATATTATCGGACATCTCTAGTTGTTATGTATTGTATTGTTGATAAGGAATTAGGTTATTATTATTATTATATCTGAGTGATGTTATGATAAGCTTTTGCTTCTTCCTGCTGGTTTTCCGACATACACCATGCTTATTTTTTAACTTTATTTTAATATTACTATTGTTTTTTTCAGATGGTGATGGTGTATCAAAGATGCTATGGTTGTTTGTTTTTTTCCAAAATAAATGAATGAAATTGGATTAAATTTGTTGTTTGCTTGCTTGTTAGTTTTGTTATTTTACATATCTTTTTGGTGGATGAAGAAAAGCAATGTTGAAACATGAGAAAATGTGCAATTTTCCCCCAAATGTATTGCAATAAACATAGTGCTGTCAAATGATACATTTGTTAAAATCAGACAAAATCACACTTTTGAACAGCAAATCTACTTCAAGTTGCATGCATAGTTTGAATCAACTTTTTATTTTTATTTTTTTTGCACCAATGCAATTTAACTGTCAGAATGTCATACATGATTATTTTTCTAAGTGTGTTCCTTGAATGCACCACATTTATTAGCTTAAAACTTGGTAAAAGTACTATGTAGTCCCATCAGGGTGCATTTTGAAGCAAAAATGTCAGTAAACAAACACCAATAGTGGTTACCTAAACTATCCATGGTGAAGCCAGGTAAAGCAGCATCCATCCATCCATTTCCTACCGCTTGTCCCTAGGTATAGTGCATTTGCATGTGTGCAATAAGTATTATTATTATTATTGCTCATTTTTGATTATTCGTTGTGTCTTACTTTTGTAGCTGTATGCAGAAATGGCGCCGCTGAAGTGGCGGCTTGTTGCATCTGCTCTGTGCTCTTTTAATGTATTTGATGTCATTTGTGCTTTTTAATGTTTCCCTCTTGCTTTCATGTGTTTATACCTTATTTTTGTTGACTTTTCGTTTCTGCAACCACATAATTTCCCCATTTTGGAAAAAAAAAAAAAAGTCTATCCAATGCTATCCTATCCTTACCTTTAAATGCAATCATTTTTTCTTGATGAATCAGATGAACTATTTAAATTTGACAACCCTACGATTAAATGTATCCAAAAGAATAATTATATTAACATGATACTACTGTCACAAAACACAATTGTACACTTTAATAGCACTACATATTTATTGTGGTCTCTTGTCTCCCTCTGCTGTTTTACAGCGTGTCCATTTTGGTAGGTTCAAGTTTTCATGTAAAAATGCCTTTCAGTTCCACATCACGTTTACAGATGCAAGTTAGCTGCATCTATGTTTACAGGGTTAAGGCCATAAATATAAACAATATTTAACGTGGTTTTGTTGGTGTATTTTTAATTATACCTAAACAAGTGGGTGTAACATTTGAAACTGCACACAACCGTATTCAAAACAAATATCAGTGAGGCACACTGCAGCCAACAATGTGATTATAAAGGGTATTTAACGCCAGTATACAAACATTCTAATCGTGTGTTTTTTTTATCACACTCATTGTATGGTAATTAACTATCCGTGTGCTGATGTTCCTGAATCCCGACGCACCCTGAATGGGGCGTGTTGCTGTGTAGTGTGGTCACCTGACTCTTGAGCGCGTCATGTGGCGTTCAGAGTCCGCTGGAATCCCACGGAGAGTCGAGACTTGACGGTGGTCTCTCGCCCCGGCTTTTGTGTGTTCCGGTCAGACTTCAAGCATGGCGTGGACCAAATACCAACTGTTCCTGGCGGGACTTATGCTGACAACCGGCTCTATTAACACGTTATCGGCCAAGTAAGTACACGCTAGTTTGATACATGTATGCAGTGATGTTAGCTAAAAACTAACCGGGTATGAACGATGTGTTTACTCCGCGTAATAACGGGTTTACGACATTGTCGTACAGTGTTTCCGTCCGGCTTATTCCATAACATGTTTACGTATCTATTTACACGTAATTACTACGTACTTACATACTAGCATACAATGCTAGTTGCTAACAAAGTTGCTAATGACATCCTTTACATGACAATAAATGCATCATGTAAAATAAGACTGCTGCCAGAAAGGAAACACACCTCAAACAGCTTCATTTGGTGATAAAAACTACAGTATGTCCAGTTTTGCTTGTTAAAATAATAATAAATATAATGAATGGCATGTGGTGTTCATCGTAACGTGACTAAACATGTTAGGTCACGTGTCCCAGCAACGACTGATGAGCAATATCCTGTATATTGGAGTCAATATTGTAACATTTCATTTTAATTTAATCTAAAAAAAATTAAACATTAATTGCCACAATTACCTAGTGGAAATGAGATTAAATGAAAATGAAGATCTGAATAACAAAATACTTCATGATCTGAAGTAGTTATGAAGTAGTTTCGTTTAGGGTTGGACACTGGTTCCTCGTTTCGAATTGAGTTCCCAACGATTCTTTTAAAATGGCCATAGTATAATTTAAAACACGTCTTTGTGGTCGACATAATATGAAATAGTGGTTCTTCGGTCAAAATAAAGGCATAGATTATGTTTTACAGACCATATTCAAGCCGTTTTGTGGGCGGTCTTATGTACGTGCCTCCACTTTGACTGCGTAAATCATCAATCAATCAATCAAAGTGTATTTATATAGCCCTAAATCACGAGTGTCTCAAAGGGCTGCGCAAGCCACAACGACATCCTCGGCTCAGATCCCACATCAGGGCAAGGAAAAACTCAACCGAATGGGCTACAATGAGAAACCTTGGAGGGGATCGCAAATGCTTCTACTGAGGTAGCATCTCTAACTGGGCACTCCAGAGTACTGGAGCTCGAATAGAAAACGGAGGACACTGCAGCACCTGCAGTGAGGGAATTTGTCCAAAAGATGGCGTCATGGCACAAACAATAAAAACACCCTTTCAGTGTTTTTGCTTGTTTTAAAAAAAATACAAATAATTTTTATTATAGCCATCAATTAAGAAAAGTCCATACATTAGCCACCCTGTCTTTGAAGCCACAGGGTTCAAAGTAGAGCTGGGCGATATGTTTTTTTTAAAAAATATCTCGATATTTTTAGACCATATCTCGATACACGATATATATCTCGATATTTTGCCTTTGCCTTGAATGAACACTTGATGCATATAATCACAACAGTATGATGATTCTATGTGTACATTAAAACATTCTTGTTCATACTGCATTAATATATGCTCATTTTAAACTTTCATGCAGAGAGGGAAATCACAACTAAGTCAATTGACCAAAACTGTAATTATTAAACAATTTTTAAGCAGTGGCACAAACATTCATGTCATTTCCAAAACAGAAATTGCAAGATTGTCAGAGACATTTTAAAACAAGCTGAGTGCACTTTTGTGCATGATGTCACTAAGATGACATATCAAAACAACAGTAAATTAAAGTGCACTTTTTGTACAGAACGCCACTACAATAGTTTAAAACAAATAAAGTGCACTTTTGTGCATGATGTCACACAAGATATTTCAATAACTGTCAAATAAAAATGAGCTGCATAATAGGAAATCAAATAGTTGATGTCCTTCGCTATGTGGTAGGTTCCTGCGGACGTTATCTCCTTGTTTTTGACTATTTGTTTCATACGGTGTTGATATGGAAATGGTTGCCTCGGCATTTTGTTGGTGTGGCACCGAATGGAGATGTTGACATGCGGAGTTTCAAACACTCTTCATTCTTTAGCGGGTGACTTTTCAAATGATGCTACATATTAGCAGTAATGCAACTTTTTGTAGCAACGCTTTTGCACCACACTTGACATATTACGGTTGTCTGTTCGACATATTCCCGCTTGAAGCCAAACCACCGCCAGACGATGGACCCCGTGCTGTTTTTCTTGGCAATTAATTATTCCTTCATTTCTTACCATATTCGCACCTTCTTTCTCTCATATTACCACTCGCACCACAGCTAACGTTACCCATGCCGATACCTCTCTGCTCCGCGAAGGCGTATACGTATGTGACGTATGTAAGAAGGTGCGCTCGTTTTATGTCTCTGTGAGAAGGAGAGACAACAAAGAGTGAGAAACGCCTGTAGTGTAATGCCTGCAGCTAAAAGCAACTCTGTGAGAACGTATACTCCAATATCACGATATAGTCATTTTCTATATCGCACAGAGACAAACCCGCGATATATCGAGTAAATCGATATATCGTCCAGCCCTAGGCTACAATGAGAAACCTTGGAGAGGACCGCAAATGTGGGGACCCGCGCCCCGGGCGACCGGTGCAATGGACGTCGAGTGGATCTAGTTAATAGTGTGAGAGTCCAGTCCATAGTGGGGCCAGCAGGAGATCATCTTGAGTGGAGACAAGTCAGCAGCGCAGAGACGTCCCCAACTGATGCACAGATGAGTGGTCCACCCCGGGTCCCGACTTTGAACAGCTGTGGTCACCTAATCTGTGTCCCCCCTCTCCGCGAAGGAGAGACGGCAGATCAACTTGTTTAAAAGGGGGGTCTATTTAAAGGCTAGAGCAGTGGTTCTTAACCTGGGTTCGATTGAACCCTAGGGGTTCGGTAAGTCAGGCTCAGGGGTTCGGCGGAGGTCAAAACACACCCGACTCATCGTGTAAATAAAAACTTCTCCCTATCGGCGTATTACGGATACGGCAACAGCAGAAATCACACTTATTTGCAGGTGTGTAATTTGTTGTGAGTTTATGCATTGTTGGTTTTGTTGTTTGAACAAGGTGATGTTCGTGCATGGTTCATTTTGTGCACCAGTAAAAAAACATGGTAACACTTTAGTATGGGGAACATATTCACCATTAATTATTAGTTGCTTATTAACATGCACATTAGTAACATATTGGCTCTTAACTAGTCATTATTAAGTACTTATTAATGCCTTATTCTGCATGGCCTTATTATAACCCTAACCCTCTAACCCTGACCCTAACCAAATAACTCTAAATTAAGTCTGTGTTACTTAGAATATGTTCCCCTAGTGTCCAAAAAACTCTAAATTAAGTCTTTGTTACTTAGAATATGTTCCACATACTAAAGTGTTACCAAAAACATATAACTTTGTCTTGAATTTGAAAAAAAAACCCCATCATTTTATTTTTCACTAAAGAAGGGTTCGGTGAATGCGCATATGAAACTGGTGGGGTTCGGTACCTCCAACAAGGTTAAGAATCACTGGGCTAGAGTATACAAATGAGTTCTAAGATGGGACTTAAATGCTTCTACTGAGGTAGCATCTCTAACTGTTACCGGGAGGGCATTCCAGAGTACTGGAGCTCGAATAGAAAACGGAGGACACTGCAGCACCTGCAGTGAGGGAATTCGTCCAAAAGATGGCGTCATAGCACAAACAATAAAACACCCATTCAGTGTTTTTGCTTGTTTTATTTTTTTAAATAAAAAATATTTTTATTATAGCCATCAATTAAGAAAAATCCATACATTAGCCACACTGTCTTTGAAGCCACCGGGTTCAAAGTGTAGGAAAAAAGTAGCGGCTTACAGTCCAGAATTTACGGTAAATTTCTGGATCATCATTTGTCCCAAATTAGTCTTAGTTGTCTTTCATGAAGTCTGCCATGATTAGTGATGTTAAAATGAGCAAAACATGCATGTTATTATGAATGTGCCTGTTACTACATGCTTACAGCGCGTATATAAATCCTTCAACTGACTTTTGCTAGCGTTTATTTACGAGTTAGAATGCATAAAAAAAGGAAAAACGTGTGGTTGTCTCTCATAAAGATGGTGAATTATAGGCAAAATTTAAAAAAAAGTGCAGTTCCCCTTTAAGCCAAGGCTTTATAAACTTAACCTTTTATTAAACAGAGTGTTGATGGGATTTCCTTTTAATTGATTATATTACGTGTTATACATGAACAAGTTTAAAGATGAAAATATCTCATAGTCAACCGTTGTCTTTACTTCCCTAACAATGTGTGATGTCAGCTGTCTGCTGCGTGACTCACACTTGTCCATCCCGTTGTTGGCGTGTCAGCCGAGCAGCATCCAATAAAGTAAAGTTCACTTTGCTCAGCGCAGACTTTTACAAGCAGGTCAGGTTCCAGACGGACAAATATTGCTACTACGAGCTGACGTTTCACGACAGTCACATGAAACGGATACAAGCTCACAGGGTTCGTTGCACCTCGCTTAGTCTACTTTTTTTTTTTTTTAACCTCGAATGAGGCAGCAGATTTTAATTTCTGATGTGTGGTGACGGGCTGAGCTTGAGGAAAGTGCTGATCCGTCACGTTTCGCCGCCACAGTCCCTTGTCTTGCACATTAAAACGGAGAACACGTGGATCACGCTTCCTCTTCTGTCAGACTACGAAACTTGTCACCAGGCAGAGATAAAATAAAGTTAAAGTTAAAGTACCACTGATAGTCACACACACACTAAGTGTGTTGAAATTATCCTCTGCATTTGACCCATCCCCATGTTCACCCCCTGGGAGGTGAGGGGAGCAGTGAGCAACATCAGTGGCTGCGCTCGGGAATCATTTTGGTGATTTAACCCCCAATTCCAACCCTTGATGCTGAGTGCCAAGCAGGGAGGCAACGGGTCCCATTTTTATAGTCTTTGGTAAGAAGTCACAACCTTCCAGTGTCAGGGCGGACACTAACCACAAGGCCACTGAGCAGAACATTAAGTGTAACAAATTAAAAGTTTAAAAATAGAGGTTCACTTTGCAAATATTTTCAGATAAAATGCAAAACTAGCAATTTGTGACTTCACAATGCAATGCCAATTCACGCAAATTCAACCAATCTCTGCACATTTTGGCCAATCATTCACTACGTTTCCATGCACGAAATTAGTCCGATTTCTCAAATAGTTTTTTTTTTTACATCTACTGTGCGTATAAAGTCCAAGTATCCATGCGCTCTCTAATGTGACTATTGGTCATACGACGTGTGATTATCTCCTTTTAGCACAGATAAATATATTGCTTTTCCGGTTGACCTATGACGTCACGCTTGCCTCTGTGGCTCCTTACAAGTTACCAACTTTGCTGTGCTGTACCTGATGTCCGCTGTAATATTGGCACAGATTACAAATATTACGTCTCTAATGGCTATTATGATGTTAAAGGCCTACTGAAATGAGATTTTCTTAGTTAAACGAGGATAGCAGGTCCATTCTATGTGTCATACTTGATCATTTCACGATATTGCCATATTTTTGCTGAAAGGATTTAGTAGAGAACATCGACGATAAAGTTCGCAACTTTTGGTCGCTGATAAAAAAAGCCTTGCCTGTACCGGAAGTAGGTTGACGTCACAGGTTGAAGAGCTCCTCACATCTGCACATTGTTTTTAATCATGGACGCCAGCAGCATGAGCGATTCGGACCGAGAAAGCGACGATTACCCCATTAATTTGAGCGAGGATGAAAGATTTGTGGATGAGGAAAGTGAAAGTGAAGGATTAGAGGTCAGTGGAAGCGATTCAGATAGGGAAGATGCTGTGAGAGGCGGGTGGGACCTGATATTCAGCTGGGAATGACTAAAACAGTAAATAAACACAAGACATATATATATATACTCTATTAGCCACAACACAACCAGGCTTATATTTAATATGCCACAAATTAACCGCGTATAACAAACACCTCCCCCCTCCCGTCCATATAACCCGCCAATACAAATCAAACACCCGCACAACACACTCAATCCCACAGCCCAAAGTACCGTTCACTTCCGCAAAGTTCATACAGCACATATATTTCCCCAAAGTGACGTACGTGACATGCACATAGCGGCACGCACGGACGGGCAAGCGATCAAATGTTTGGAAGAAAGCTGCGTACTCACGGTAGCGCGTCTGCTATCCAACTCAAAGTCCTCCTGGTTGTGTTGCTGTAGCCAGCCGCTAATACACCGATCCCACCTGCAGCTTTCTTCTTTGCTGTCTTCATTGTCCATTAAACAAATTGCAAAAGATTCACCAACACAGATGTCCAGAATACTGTGGAATTTTGCGATGAAAACAGAGCTGTTTGTATTGGGACACAATGGTGCCCAATACTTCCGCACACTCCGTGACGACACGCGCAAAAGTCATCATACCGAGACGTTTTCAGCCGGATATTTCCCGGGAAATTTAAAATTGCACTTTATAAGTTAACCCGGTTGTATTGGCATGTGTTGCAATGTTAAGATTTCATCATTGATATATAAACTATCAGACTGCGTGGTCGGTAGTAGTGGGTTTCAGTAGGCCTTTAAATAGCAGACAGCATCAAGAAATGATCCTGGATTGCGCTACGAACAAGATGCTACTACCAAGTATCTGAGCAGATGCAGCTCCGGCGAGAGAGTTTTTTCGAAGTAATTTTCGGACATTCAAACAAACTTTTGAATGTCCCGGAGATCATTGACAAGGCTCTGTAGATTGATGGAAGGAGTTTTAAATTCGAAGGAAAAGACCGTTCGTGCCCTGACGGTACTGTTCCAGATGAAGGTTGTTGTTGTTCTGGACTATCTTGCCAGTTTTGTGGAATGCAGTTTGGAGAATTTTAATATTCTCCTTAAATATTCCTGCTTCATCATCTTTCATCTCATTTTCATTTTGTTCGGGAGTCCGAATTAAGATGGCATTCTCCATTTCCTTAGCTACCTTTTTCAAAAAAATCTCAGTTTCTCTTTTTCTATTACTTGAAAAAGTAATTTTAATCTGTGAAGCAAATAAACAGTCTCCTCTTCATTACAATTGTTGCCTGTTTTGATTAAATGGTATGTGCTTCTGGCGTATATCACAAAGGGTCCGCTCCGGCGCACACACTCCCTCGAGAAATCTGGTTTCCAATCGCATAATCCAGGTGTGTTAGTCCGACATTTCAAATATCGAACACGATCAGATTAAGGTGTTTTCACGGGCTGTAGAATGCTTATTTAGAGCCGAACTAAATCGGACTAACTTAGTGCATGGACACGTACAACAATTAAATTCGTCCGAGCAGCGCTCGAATGCAAATTTCAACTGTCTGATCAAAACTCATGATTCTTAGAGCCCCACTTAAGAACTTCCAGTTTTGGTTGATTTTGGCGGAACCAGTGGACCAAAGCTGTATTGTTTTCTGCAGCAGGAAGACCACATTTCCCATGAGGACTAGCGCATATAGCGTCAAACTGACACAATAATACCACAATGATTCAGTATGACTGATGTTTCCACGCCTATATATTTTACTCAAATTTTTTATTTGCAGTTTGCAGTCTGTGCATTGTTTTTTCTTTAGACAGTAATTTTGAGTTTGTTGCATGGCTGGTCGTGTCAGTGTGGAACAGTGAACTATCACGCTGGTGGCTATTTATTGCTACCACACAAATTTCTGATAACTAACATTAGCATTATCATTTTGACTTGTGCATCGAAAGTCACTTACTAGTACAGCAGGAACAGCTGAAAATCCCTCCTCATCTTTGAGCTCACGCCAGCGAGTGAAAGCCGGGCCAATGTTGATCCTTGACTGTCCTTTTATAGCCTCCGTTTTCTTTTTTGTCTCCTTAGACAAAACTTTGTGTTTCTTTGGTTGTTTTGTTGCTTCTGCCATGATAGCAGTAATTGTACATTCGCATCGTCTTTTTAATGAATGGGGAAAGGGGGAAGTGACGTATGTTGTAAAACAAGTTCGCACATTTGTAATTTTTTGTGTGGCAGGGTTAGGCCTGGGCCGATTACAAATTTTGCTTGACGATATATTTACCAACAAATTATTGCAGATAAACTATATTATTGCCATGATTTTTATGAGACCAAATTAACCATTAATTTAATGATAATCCATCCAATTTAATGATAATCCATCCATTTTCTACCGCTTGTCTCTTTCGGGGTCGCGGGGGGTGCTCGAGTCTATCTCAGTTGCATACGGGCGGAAAGCGGGGTACACCCTGGACAAGTCGCCACCTCATCGCAGGGCCAACACAGATAGACACATAATAATAATGCATGTGTATCATTTGAAATGCAATAAACTTGTATTTATTGTGTAATTTAAAACTAATTGAAATTAAAACGTTTCAATCTCCAAGTTACAACAAACATATAAGAAGAAAATATACTTTGTTAGCAGAATGTTGCACTTGAATAAACATTACAACTAAAAGGAATAACATCTTAAGGGGGGGATGGGGGGCTCAAATATACACAATCATACCAATAATTAAAATAGCTAAATAAAGTGTTGACAAAGTTGCACTTCAATATTGAACATAAAGGCAGAAGTCTAGTTGTATTTGACAATCAAGTTCTTCAACAAAAGTGCAGAGTAACAATATATACACTACAGTTTAAACAGATGTATTAACAGGTCATATGCAAAACTAAATTAAGTTTGGCAGATTCCCGAGTTTATAACAGTACTAAATGGCAGCATGTGTTTGGCAATGTATTTAACCACTCTAGTAAGCACACTATTTTGCAGTCTTTTGTTTACATTGACCTGTCATCTGGCTTCTTCACCAAACGCTCTAGTGAGTGTGGACTGTCGAGTGGTTGTGTGTCAAGTGGGCGTGCAGGTTTGTTGTGTTCGAACACATTCGGCAAACTGGCTCCTCTGTATTGATAGGCTCATCTTCTTCCATAGGTTTAAACTAGGGATGTCGGATAATGGCTTTTTGCCGATATCCGATATTGTCCAACTCTTAATTACCGATACCGATATCAACCGATACCGATATATACAGTCGTGGAATTAACACATTATTATGCCTAATTTGGACAACCAGGTATGGTGAAGATAAGGTCCTTTTTAAAAAAATTAGTAAAATATAATAAGATAAATAAATTTAAAAAAATTCTTGAATAAAAAAGAAAGTAAAACAATATAAAAACAGTTACATAGAAACGAGTAATTAATGAAAATGAGTAAAATTAACTGTTAAAGGTTAGTACTATTAGTGGACCAGCAGCACGCACAATCATGTGTGCTTACGGACTGTATCCCTTGCAGACTGTATTGTTGTATATTGATATATAATGTAGGAACCAGAATATTAATAACAGAAAGAAACAACCCTTTTGTGTTTGGTTTAGTGTTCATTTTGTCCCTGTTAGCTGCTACATGCTAACAAGTTGCACTGTGTGATCGAGTCAAAGACACTTAATGAGGACAAGATGATTCACCCCCTTCTTTTCCTTCCGCTATGGTACAAACGTACGTAGCTGCTAAAAGCGACAAAAAGCACGAATGCTATTGAAGCATGCGCATGGTAATTTATCGACGCTGGAAAACTTACAGACACTAATTTTCATTTATCGTCGGTTAATTATACGCGCAGCACATCATGCTAGTTAGTACAACTACATACACCGCCAAGCTAGCTGTGTACAAACAAAACATGAAATGTGGACTAATACTTAGGTTGTGAGTTCAAACCCCGGCCGATTCATACCAAAGACTACAAAAATGGGACCCATTACATCCCTGCTTGGCACTCAACATCAAGGTTTGGAATTGGGGGTTAAATCACCAAAAATGATTCCCGGGCGCAGCACCGCTGCTGCCCACTGCTCCCCTCACCTCCCAGGGGGTGATCAAGGGGATGGGTCAAATGCAGAGGACACATTTCACCACACCTAGTGTGTGTGTGACAATCATTGGTACTTTAACTTAACTTTACAGATACTGAAATATGATTATTCATATTTTAAGTTAGTAAGATTGGTGTCCTATTAAATTGTGTTGTGTGTTACAAACTCAAAAGCCATTCAGCAGTGGACGCATGCATGCCGTCGCAAGGCGATGTGTTACTACGCTGGTAAAATACTTTGTCGGTGTTCCCTCTTACAATAACAATGTCGCTACAGCTTGGTTATTATACAGGTTACTAAACGTAAATAAAGTATTGTTGGCGGTTTTTGGATGCATTGTCACACATTCAGTGAAATAATATTCTTATGCGATGGACATAAAATACAACACCATCAGACCTGACTCACTTGGTTACAGAATACTGCTCAGTTTCAAGTTATGCGATACTTTGACACACAAACATGAAATTACATTGTTATTATTTCAAATAAGAAAATCGGTACAAGTCCCTGCCAAATATGTGCGAAGGCTTATGAAAGTTCTTGTGAATTCCATTAAAGGAGTAGTAGGGAACATTTAGTATATAAAAATCAACAGGGTCAGAAGCTAAATAGGCCATTTCTTGTCCTGGAATAAACATTGTCGGAACATTGTAGTGCTTTAGCAAGGTTTCAATGAGCACCGCACACAACTTCAACGTATTGTTACAACAAGACCTGTGTCCTGCCTGGTCCACCTCACTGACCATTCAAGTGTCCAGGGTTGCTGTAGCGATGATAGAAGCACTACTACAAGTAGTTCCCTTATTGAAAACGAAGCAACCATTTAACGTTAATATGTAGTTCTAAACATATTTGTTTTGATCCCCTCGAAACAGCTGACTGATAGTTTTAACGTTAAATCTACGTTCGTGGTTTTTACAGTGCATTTTTATCAGCGGAAAAACAGTTTGACGGTTATTTTTATGGTCAAACTCCAGTGGCGACCATTGTTTTTACAGTGCGCCTTTCTGCAAATGAAAAAAACGGTACCATTGTTTGTTTCAACAGTAAAATTCTGGCGAATGTGTTGCCAGTTCTGAATCTTAAAATCTACCCTTGTCGTTTTCAAAGTGCATTACTGTAAATGGAAAAAAGGTACCACTGTTATTTTCACGGTAAGATTCCAGCACCCTTAAAGGCCTACTGAAATGATTTTTTTTTACTTAAACGGGAATAGCAGATCCATTCTATGTGTCATACTTGATCATTTCGCGATATTGCCATATTTTTGCTGAAAAGATTTAGTAGAGAAAATCGACGATAAAGTTCGCAACTTTTGCTCGCTGATAGTAGCGTGACGTCACAGGAGGTAGTATTCCTCACAATTCCCCATTGTTTACAATGGAGCGAGAGAGATTCGGAGCGACAAAGCGACGATTACCCCATTAATTTGAGCGAGGATGAAAGATTTCTGGATGAGGAACGTTAGAGTGAATGACTAGAGTGGCAGTGAAGGACGTATCTTTTTTCGCTCTGACCGTAACTTAGGTACAAGCTGGCTCATTGGATTCCACACTCTCTCCTTTTTCTATTGTGGATCACGGATTTGTATTTTAAACCACCTCGGATACTATATCCTCTTGAAAATGAAAGTCGAGAACGCGAAATGGACATTCACAGTGACTTTTATCTCCACGACAATACATCGGCGAAACACTTAGCTACGGAGCTAACGTGATAGCATCGTTCTCAAATGCAGATAGAAACAAAATACATAAATCCCTGACTGGAAGGATAGACAGAAGATCAACAATACTATTAAACCATGGACATGTAACTACACGGTAAATAATTCTCAGCCTGGCAAAGCTTAACAATTCTTTTGCTAACGACGCTGAAGCTAACTTAGCAACCGGACCTCACAGAGCTATGATAAAAACATTAGCGCTCCACCTACGCCAGCTAGCCCTCATCTGCTCATCAACACCCGTGCTCACCTGCGTTCCAGCGATCGACGGCGCGACAAAGGACTTCACCCGATCATCCGTGCGGTTGGCGGCTAGCATCGGCTAGGCGTCTGCTATCCAAGTAAGTAGTCCTTGTTGTGTTGCTACAGCCAGCCGCTAATACACCGATCCCACCTACAACGTTCTTTTTTGCAGCCTCCATTGTTCATTAAACAAATTGCAAAAGATTCACCAACACAGATGTCCAGAATACTGTGGAATTATGAGATGAAAACAGAGCTGTTTTGTATTTGATTCAATGGGGTATCCAAAGGAGTTTTTCAACCGGAAGTTTAGCAGGAAATTTAAAATTGCACTTTACAAGTTAACCCGGCCGTATTGGCATGTGTTGCAATGTTAAGATTTCATCATTGATATGTAAACTATCAGACTGTGTGGTCGGTAGTAGTGGGTTTCAGTAGGCCTTTAAAATCTATGGTTGTTGTTTTTACAGTACATTTCTGTTAACGAAAAAAACGGTACCACTATTATTCTCATGGTAAAATTCTGGTGAATGTGTTGCCAGTTTTTAACCTCAAAATCTATCGTAGTTTGGTTTTACAAAGCATTAATGTAATTGGAAAAACGCTAGCAATGTTATTTTTCCACTAAAATTCTGGCAATTGACTGACACTTTCTAATGTAAAATCTACAGTCGTTTTTACAGAGCATGACTATAAATACAAAAGCGATACCGCTGGTATTTTTTCATTATAAAATCCTAGCAACTGTGCTGCTGGTTATTTACCGTAATATCTATGATTATTGTTTTTACAGTGCAGTAGTGTAAACGGCAAAAGGGTACCACAGTTATATTAACTGTAAAAATTCTGGCAACTGAGAAGCCAGTTTTTTTTTAACGTAAAATCTACAGTTGTTTTTACAGAGCATTACTTTAAGTGGAAGAACGATACCGCTGTTATTTTTACACAAACAGTCTGGCGACTGACTGCAAGTTTTAAAACGTAAGATGTAGTCGTCGTATTTACAGTGCATAACTGTAAATGGAAAAACGATACCACCCTTATTTATACGATAAGATTTGGGCGACTGTGCTGTCAGTTTTTTTTTTACTGTAAAATCTACAGTTGTTTTTACAGTGTATTTCTGTAAAATGAAAAATGGTACCACTGTTTTAAAAGGGAACTGCACTTTTGGGGAATGTTTCACAATCATGATGAGAGACTAGAACACATGTATATTTATAATGTCGTAACAGATCTATTCATAATATGTAATATGTACAATATTTACCGTATTTTGGTCATTTTAATCAATGCCAGGACTGATTTCTTCAGCTCATTTATTTCCATTTTTATAGCAGCGCACTTCCGACTTCCGGCAACAAACGTGAGTTCCTACGTCTGGAGAAAAACGTGTTGTAATCATGGCAGAGTTGGTAATAGACGACTATTTTTGGACAAATGACAGAAGCCGAGAGAGTGAGGTCGGCGTGACTAGACGCTGCAAATGTGGAACTTGGGGCCAAGCTTTGCGGACAAATGGCGTGCTTACCCAAAATAAACCTGGAAAAAAACTTCCGCGGTCAGCATGACCAAACAGACAACTGTCTATGATGTCTATGGTTGTTGGCTACTGGCTAACATAGGTACACTACCATTCAAAAGTTTGGGGTCACATTGAAATGTCCTTATTTTTGAAGGAAAAGCACTGTACTTTTCAATGAAGATAACTTTAAACTAGTCTTAACTTTAAAGAAATACACTCTATACATTGCTAATGTGGTAAATGACTATTCTAGCTGCAAATGTCTGGTTTTTGGTGCAATATCTACATAGGTGTATAGAGGCCCATTTCCAGCAACTATCACTCCAGTGTTCTAATGGTACAACGTGTTTGCTCATTGGCTCAGAAGGCTAATTGATGATTAGAAAACCCTTGTGCAATCATGTTCACACATCTGAAAACAGTTTAGCTCGTTACAGAAGCTACAAAACTGACCTTCCTTTGAGCAGATTGAGTTTCTGGAGCATCACATTTGTGGGGTCAATTAAACGCTCAAAATGGCCAGAAAAAGAGAACTTTCATCTGAAACTCGACAGTCTATTCTTGTTCTTAGAAATGAAGGCTATTCCACAAAATTGTTTGGGTGACCCCAAACTTTTGAACGGTAGTGTATGACTGGCTAGCAATACGGTGCTAGCAGTGTTATGAATAGCGGCGTACCGATCAGTATCGGCCCATTTTCGTGAAAAAGTACATCGGCCATTTTAATGTCGATCACAAAACACAAAACAATTGCTCTCATCAATGAAGCAAAAACATATTCAACAGTGGGATTTCTAACAATTAGGAAGGTTTGCGTCATGTTTGTCCTCCTACAGAATCCATATTAAAACAAAAATGTTTATTTCCCCCCCCCATCTTTTTCCATTTTCATACATTTTTGAAAGAGCTCCAGGGAGCCACTAGGTCGGCGCTCCAACCACCCAGCTAAGCTAACCGCTAAGATAACATTAAACAACGGGTCATTGTAATTGCGACCATAAAAATGTCATTTCCACAAACAGGTGGGCGGACACGTTCAGTGCACCGGGCTGCCATGGTGACCCTAATCATACATTCTCCCACCCTTTTGTCCAGGTAAGAATGCTTGGATGCAAAATCCCAATCGTCTATACTGACCCAGATCGTAGGAGTGAGTTGTGTGTTGGTGTGTGTGTTTGTCGCCCAGGCAGTGGGCATGTTTCTGGGCGAGTTCAGCTGTCTGGCCGTCTTCTACATCCTCCTCTGCCACGACCGTCGCAGCCCTGAGCCCCAGATGAACCCAGGCCAGAGCTTCAACCCGTTCCTGTTCTTTCCCCCCGCCATGTGTGACATGTTGGCCACCTCCACCATGTACGTAGGTAGGTCGACTCCCATCAATTTCTAAATATTTAGTGGTCAACTGCATATGTCCACGTTGCTTATTAAAGCCTCGTCTGGATGTTTAGCTCTCAGCATGACCAGCGCCTCCAGCTTCCAGATGCTCCGCGGCGCAGTCATCATCTTCACGGGGCTACTTTCTGTGGCGTTTCTCAGGCGACGGCTGTTAACCAGTCAGTGGGTGGGGATCCTCACCACCATCCTGGGCCTGGTGATAGTGGGTCTGGCCGACTTCCTCAGTGGACACCAAGACGACAGTCACAAACTCAGTGACGTCCTCACAGGTGGGGCAAATTATAATAGGTATGGGGCGATCTGGCTGAAAATGTATCACGATACAAGTCTTTTGTATCATTCAATGTCCATAGTTTTTGATATTTTTTAGAACCTATCGAAAACAGGTATCAGGAGAAAAATATATTATTAGTACAAAATGTTTATTTCAAATGTATTTTATTTTCTGGACTATAGAGCGCACCAGGCCGAGCCCACTAAATTTCAGAATATTTTTCCATATATTCGACGCACCAGACTATAAGCTGCATATATACTGTGTATACCGTATTTTTCGGACTATAAGTCGCAGTTTTTTTCATAGTTTGGCCGGGGGTGCGACTTATACTCAGGAGTGACTTATGTGTGAAATTATTAACACATTACCGTAAAATATCAAATAATATTATTTAGCTCATTCACGTAAGAGACTAGACGTATAAGATTTCATGGGATTTAGCGATCAGGAGTGACAAAGATTGTTTGGTAAACGTATAGCATGTTCTATATGTTATAGTTATTTGAATGACTCTTACCATAATATGTTACGTTAACATACCAGGGACGTTCTCAGTTGGTTATTTATGCCTCATATAACGTACACTTATTCAGCCTGTTGTTCACTATTCTTTATTTATTTTAAATTGCCTTTCAAATGTCTATTCTTGGTGTTGGGTTTTATCAAATAAATTTCCCCCAAAAATGCGACTTATACTCCAGTGCGACTTATACATGTTTTTTACCTTCTTTATTATGCATTTTGGGCAGGTGCGACTTATACTCCGGAGCGACTTATACTCCGAAAAATACGGTATACACCGATATGAAATATTTTGTAAATGTCTATTCACATACCTTAATTGTTTCCAAATGGTGTATGTAACGCGGCAGCAAAACGGCTGATCAAACAAAACAGAAGTCATCGTCATGGACCCACTAGCTGCGGAAGCCAGCTCTCCAATCAGCTAAACAGACTCAATAACTCCACAGTGACGTTTTTGTGAATTTACTGAGGAATTTGTGAAACTGAAACAATACAAAAAAGAACGTCATTGTAAGTTAATAATGCTAACACACACACTTGCAAACGTGTTAGCATATTAGCTCATGCTAACGACGCTAGCGTCATTACATTAAGATAGCACATACAAATATGCATGAAAACACTCCTACAGACATCACGCATGGGACGGTTTAGTAAGTATAAACAGTTTTAGTTATATTATAAAGCTCATAAACTTTGCTTGGAGTGATGAATAAAGAATCCATATGAGTAGAAAGCTCCGGTTGAAAAACAAAGCACTACCCGTAAATAGAAGAGCACCTGCAGTGAGCCAACACGTCCATAAAATGCCGGCATAGCACAAACAATAAAACACTTTAAGTGCATTTGCTTGTTTTTTTGTTAACTATTTTTATTATGGCTGTAATCTGAGAAAAATCCACAAATGAGCCGCACCGTTTTATAAGCCTCGGGGTTCAAAGTGTAAGAAAAAAGTAGCGGTTTATAGTGTGGAATTTTCTGGTAACCTTCCTCTGATTACAATCTCCTCAGCTATCATGGCAGAAAGGAAAGGAAACATCAACACAACCATGGAAACCAATCAATGTAAACAAAATTATAAAATCAGATTGAAAACTTAACAATGTTTATAAATAAGATGCAAAAATAAGTAATATGTAAGAAATGCTTAATAAAGTGTAACAAAACAGTGCAAAGTGTGAAAATGTAAACATAGAGAAACCTGATAAGAACGAAATTCTGCAGGTTTATAGTGCTCTAAAGGGTGAGCACGGCTAAAGTTGTGTAGTATCAGTGGTCTTCGTGGGGACGCGCGCCTTGCATCATTTACAGACCACATTGTTCTGACTACGGTCTGTTTGAAAAACTCCAAAGAACTGCCATACCGTCGATATGACTTTTTCCTGTTTTTTCCACAATTTATTTGCTCTCTGCAGCACTCATTTTTACTTTCTCTTCTCAGTCCATGCAACGAATCAACAAGACGGCACGACCAAACTTCATAGTTAATATGGTTACCTGTTCGGCTGTTAGCGTGTCGCTCTATATAGGATCGGATGCACTTTATTTAACCCACAATAAAAAAATTGTGTGGTTGCAGTGCAGATACAAAAAGTCCACAAAGAGCCATTTCTACATACAGCTACAAAAGTGAAATTGATGACACTACTTCTGTCTGGCCGCTAACACAGATTTGACTGTAGTTCAACTGAAATTGTATATTGTTGTTAAATAGTTTTTTTCGCTGCTGCCACCAAAAAAATAACCATAGATAGTCTCATAGGAACACAAAACTCAACCCCAATTCCACCACCTTTCCTCTCTTCTGTCTTTTAGGAGACCTTCTGATCATCTTGGCTCAGGTCATAGTCTCTGTGCAGATGGTCCTGGAGGAAAAGTTTGTCTATAAACATGATGTGCATCCTCTGCGAGCCGTTGGAATTGAAGGTAAAGAACATATGTCACATCTCCATCCCCAACAGAGTAAGAGTACATTCAACATACATACATCTTCTCCATTGTCTCAGCAATGACTATTAGTTTGTTTACATCCTGCGTTGACATAACACATTCTTTCTGGAATGACCCAGGAAAAAAAGTCAATAGTGCAAAAAGCAAAGGTCCAGTAACACGTATAGACGTCAACAACAACAACACGTATTCTGAATTGTCAGCACTTAAGGAAGGAAATGTTACAGCCGTGACATGACAAAGCAACTTTAAACTACAATTATAGTAACAGGTTGCATTAAAATAAAGCACAAACAATAGGGATCCAAATGTGTGTATTGTTGGTTTGTTATTTTTCCAAGCAAAAACCACAAGTAAAAACACAAAATTGTTTTTTTTAATACAGTGGAACCTCAATTTACTAACTTAATTGGACTTTGAACAAAGTTTGTAAATAGAAAAGTTTGTATAGTGAAGCAATTTTCTCTATAAGAAACAATGTAAATATGAATAATGGTTCCATGCATATTTTAGTGAGGTTTTTACACTTTAAACATTATATGAAGTATTATACAGTATTGTGTATCAAACAAATACAACAACAAGTTTAACTGTTCTGTATGCGCTGCTCTGTCAACACAAGCACGCTCCTTTGGTGCCCTCACAAACAATCAAAAATCACAAACATCATTAACTTTAACAACCATATTGCTATAAAAATACACATTTAAAAAGGCAAAATTCACTTTACATTGTTATCGGCAAATGAGAAGCTGATGAGGAGGAAAGAAGCAGACCGAGGGGGAGTTGGGAGGGGAGGGAGAGGAGGGGCCGTGTGTGTGTGCATGCTGAACGCGAGGTAGAATTTCCTCCGCTGTGTCACCGAAGTGCGCTTTGGCATATTTTTCCAGACAAGTTTGTTCTCATCGCAATTAATACCTTGCCGTGGTACAAAGGATCTCTTCAATTTGAGCAAGCACAAAATGGCTGCCAGCGGGACACAAAATGAACGAATGAAGTGTTTGTACACAGACGGTTCGCACAAAGAGGCACATTTGGATCGGTTTAAAAGTCCGTAAATTTAAAAGTTCCCAAAAAGAGGGGTTTGTGAATTGAGGTTCCGCTGTATTTGTTTCCAGATCCAAAACGAAAAACTAATAAATACTTTTCCCCGATTTCCGATTTTGTGCACAATTACAAAATGGAAAAAAAAAAAAAATAATAAAAAAAAGATAACCAAAATAACTTATTTTTTTGTGACTCCATTTGATACACCATAGTAGTTTTAGGTCAGCCGTGTAAAAGTGAAGGCCCGCGGGCCGGATCTGGCATGAATGAATTATCTATGGCCCCCGGGATGATATTTGATTAGTATTAAAAGCGGCCCGCAGGCCACAGCCGCCTGCTGCTGTTTTGTACGCACCAATACTCCCATCAGTGTTGGCGCTAGGAATTTTCAAAATGGGGTACCAGGGACCCCATCAAGTCAGAAAAATGGGGTTCTACAGTAAATTTTTTGGAGTCCCACTTTTTTGTAAGCGTTTTGAAAAGAAATTATAAATGTATGCATTATCCTGTTATATCTCACATTCTATATTGTGTTTTGGAAAACGGTTGTCATAAACATTTCCTAATTCATAAAAAATAAAATTAAAAAAAGAAAACACATTTTTATGCATATGTAAATGTATTCAGTAATAAACATTCACTCACTTTCTTCTTTCCTTCATGGATCTAAACTTTACAGCTGCCGGTTGTTTTTTCTATAATTTTATTGTAATATTTTCAGAATGTGTTTGTTCTATTTTTGGCCAAAGTAAGACAAAAGAAAACAATCTGGAGCTGTCTTAATTTTGTAGTTTTAATGCCATGATTTTAATAGTCCGCCCCGCGTGTGCACAGATTTTCCTCCATGCGGCCCCTGAGCTAAAATGAGTTTGACACGTGGACTTTGACTTGCAGGTCACAAGTAAGACTGGAGGGCTGAGGGTCTAAATCAAGTTATGAGATGTCTTCTCATAACCAATGCTTACAAACATTGAAGAAGTTGGATAAGCAATACAAAAATAGAAGAATCTCCTTTTTAAAAATATCCATGTTTGTGTGCATATCTGGCGAAACCCCATATGGAACAAGACTTTATGCTGCGCTGCCATTTTCTTATACAAATACAACTACATTTATTTTTAGCGGCCCAGTTCAAAGTTTTAAATGTTTCCTTGATTTTTGATCTCTTTTTGTTACTGCCACTTCAGTTATTCTGAACTCAGGAATTATAGTGTGACTGACAAGGTCCTTAGCTGCCTGCTGCCATCTAGTGGAAGATTATTTACCTGCATCTACAACCAAGTGTGCCTGAGTCCACTTTGGATGAAAGAATACAACTAAATGGTCAAGTACACTATTAAAATACAGTAGTATTTCAGTACACATGTACTACATATTAGGGCTAAACGATTATGGCAAAAAAAAAATCAATTTTGATTTAGATTGTAATCACGATTAATAACACGATTATTCATTAATTTGAAAAAATGAGTATTTATTGTACCACCAAAACTCAACTTTAAATATAGTTTTTAAAAAATATATAAATTAGTAACAAATAAACAACAACAAGTATTATTAAGAATAGAAACAATACATTTTAATAACAAAAGCAATATAAAAAAACAATCAAATTCAGTTTTTCCGATTTTAATTGTTTTTAATTCCGTTTTTTACCTTTTACATTTATTTTACCGCCATAAAGTGCATGCTTTTTGCGTCAAATAACATTTTATAAAATGTTTGTTAAGTAAATGGAAAAATCCTCACATTTATTGGTGCAAAACATTTTTTTTGACAATTTTGACCAATATTTTAGGTCAAGGCATAAGAATTGTGTAAATGTTTCAATAAGTTCTTGAAGCACATTATGCCTGTGTCGGGTACTTTTTTGAAACCTTTATTTTGTTAGTGCAGTCACACTGGATGTGGCGCACCGCGCTATTATTGTGAAGGGAGAAAGTGTGAAGTGAAGTGAATTATATTTATATAGCGCTTTTTCTCTAGTGACTCAAAGCGCTTTACATAGTGAAACCCAATATCTAAGTTACATTTAAACCAGTGTGGGTGGCACTGGGAGCAGGTGGGTAAAGTGTCTTGCCCAAGGACACAACGGCAGTGACTCGGATGGCGGAAGCGGGGATCGAACCTGGAACCCTCAAGTTGCCAGCACAGCCACTCTACCAACCGAGCTATAAAGTGTGCAGTTCGAGTAAGGAGACAGACAAATTGAGGCTGTAAAAAAAGGGAGCGCCTCTCAAGTTGCAACTGCTGTTTCTACGTTGTTGTTACATCGATGATGTCGTTAACAACAACACAAGCAGATGAGATGTGTTGTGGGTGTATAGATTGTTCTTGCTAGCTTTAGGGCGATTGAGTGTGTCGGTGATCAATGTCATTTGATGCTAAGCCCGGCCCTTACGTCAACACGCTAATGACAAGATTAGACATGACTAATTCAGTTATTATCCAGTTTCATATTTATTTATAGTACATCTTTAATGTATGGCTATGTTAAAACAAAGACATCCTATAATTTCAACTTGATTTAGCCCCTTGGTCCTCCTGTCTGCTCTACAAGTCCACGTAGAACTACTTACGGGTAGGGAATATCCGATCAGGGTTATGTGCCGCCGATTCCAATACCGATTACCCATGAGTGAGATCGGCCGATACCAATACCGATAACATGTATTAACTGTAAAGATTTCCATCCCAGCAGGCATAAGACATTCAAACAACGTTGAGATGTTGTTTATTTCCTGACGTTGAGCAACTCAAACATAACGTAGAAACAACATACTTTAAGTTGTTTCAAAGTCAGTTTTAATATAATCAACGTTGTATCAACGTCTTGTGCCTGCTGGCATTTATTCATGGTGAGTGCTCTTGACAGTTTAATAGCAACACAATATTAAAATGTGTTCATTATTTTCTTTTGTTATATACAATTGAGCAAAAGTAGACAATAACTAAACAAAAGCAAAAAGTAATATATATTACTCTTTTAAATCCTTTGGTTTTTGGCCTTAAGGTCCTCCTGTGTGCAGGTAATTATTCTCCGTGTTTGTCAAAGTTAACAAAAACGACATCAAAATGATTGAGAAAATACAAACAGCTCTTGTACTCTTGCATCGACCTTATATTGATACTACCTCTAGTATCGACACCACCAATTTATGGATGGGTCCGCCCTTCTCTTACGTGTCGTGTACTTACTGTGTCGTTTTATTATCCTCTCTCTAATTCTTACTAATCTAACTGTCAATTTGCTGTTAAAAAAATGTTTACGTTGCGCTCTTTGAAGCTAGCTTAGCGGTTAGCTTAGCGGTTAGCTTAGCTCAGGGGTGTCAAACTCATTTTAGATCGGGGGCCACATGGAGGAAAATCTACTCCCAAGTGGGCCGGACTAGTAAAATCACGGCACGATAACTTAAAAATAAAGACAACTTCAGATTGTTTTCTTTTTTTTTAAAAATAGAACAAGCACATTCTGAAAATGTACAAATCATAATGTTGTTGGGGTTTTTTTTACACTTACATGTTGTGGTTAACAGTATTCTATCTTTATTTGTCATTATTTATACTTTCTGAATAAATTATGTGATAATATTCATCAGTCAAATCATTGGTGTTGATTTTCAATCTATCAAGATAAAAAAAATAATATCAAAATCATGTTATTCATGTAGTTTGACCATTTTCCTGGACTGGTGCACTCACATCATGTGGTTACTTCTTTTTTTTTTTTTACATATGTAGCATCATCCCCAATGATACAAAGAATTGCTATTGCGACATCTAGTGGACACATTTAGAACGGCGGTTTCTTTCATTCCAAAATTTCGGCTCATTTTTATATTTAGCAAACTTATCCCGCGGGCCGGATAAAACCTGTTCGGGGGCCTGATCCGGCCCACGGGCCGTACGTTTGACACCCCTGGCTTAGCTATTAGCCTGCGTGCCCCTGGCTTGTTCTCGGTGTGTAACATGTTTACATGATAATAATACTCAATAAATTAGAAAATGCAGTTTGTTTGGTTATTATTGATATTTAGGTGAGCGGCTCCACACTGTGTATGGAGAGACATAATTAGCTGCTAGCCGCTTGTCAGCCGGGGGACCTAAAATAAATAGTGTCAGTCAGTTGGGATTGGTATTTGTGATCGGCATTAAATGACATCAATCGCAGTGGCGGATCACATACTTTTCATTATGATACCGATCGGCACATCCCTTGGTAAGTTGGACACATACAGATTTGTCTGGGATAGACTCCAGCCTCCGTTGTTGGATGATACACTCTTTTCTATGTCCAGGTTTCTTTGGTTTCTTCGTCCTGACGCTGCTGCTCATCCCTATGTACTTCATCCACGTGGGCGAGTTCAGCGACAACCCCCGCCAGGTCCTGGAGGACGCGCTGGACGCCTTCTGTCAAATCGGCCACCGGCCGCTCATCTTGCTGGCGCTGCTGGGCAACACGGTCAGTATCGCCTTCTTCAACTTCGCCGGCATCAGCGTCACCAAGGAGATCAGCGCGACCACGCGCATGGTGCTGGACAGCCTGCGCACGCTGGTCATCTGGGCGATGAGCCTGGCGCTGGGCTGGGAGAAGTTCCACGGCCTGCAGGTGCTGGGCTTCTTGGTCCTGTTGACCGGCACGGCGCTCTACAACGGACTGCATCGGCCCCTGCTGGCCAGGATACCGTGCTGCGCCGGGCTGGCCGGCAGGGAGGAGGAGGAGGAGGAGCAGAGCAGTGCGGGGGAACGGGAGAGACTGCTTGGCGACGGTTCAGTGCAGGCACCCGATCAGAGCTAAAGTAGCAGCTGCTACACTTTGCACAAAGTCCAAAACACTGCACCTTTTAATCGAATACAACTTTTTACTCCACACTGCTGTACTTGCATTTTACTTCCTTTTTTTTTTTTTTAGAATATTTTTTTTAAGTATCCTGACATATTTTACTCAGTGTTTTTCAAATATTTTTTTAAGTATCCCGACTTATTTTACTCAGAATTTATTGTTTTATTATCTTGACTCATTTTACTCAGATTTGTTTTTAGAATATTTTTTAAGTATCCTGACTTATTTTACTTAGTTTCTTTTCAAATATTTTTAATTATCCTGACTTATTTTACTTAGGTTTTTTTCCAAATATTTTGAGTATCCTGACTTATTTTACTGAGTTTTTTTTTCCAAATATTTTTTAAATATCCTGACTTATTTTACTCAGAATAATTTTTTTTAAGTATCTTGGCGTATTTTACTCAGATATTTTTAGAATATTTTTTAAGTTAAAGTTAAAGTATTTTAACTTTAACTTAAAAAAGTTAGTTATTGCACTCACAATTATTTGTTCTAATTATCCTGACTACTTTTACTCTTTTTTTTTTAAATTTTTTAAATTTTAAGTATCCTGACTTATTTTACTTGGTTATTTTTTAAATATCCTGACTTATTTTACTCAGAATTATTTTTTTAGGTATCCTGACTTATTTTACTGACATTCTTTTTCTTCCCTTTTTGTTATGTTTTTGAGTATCCTGACTTATTTTACTCAGATTTGTTTATTAGAATATTTTTTTAAGTATCTTGAGTTATTTTACTCAGATTTTAATTTTTTAAAAATTTTAAATAATGCTGACTCAGCAGTGAGCTTGTGCCAAATACTTAATATTGTTATTTTTCCAGGTAAAAAAGAAAAATGTATTCTGTCACATAAAAATAAGGGATTTGCGCACGCTGTATGAACCAAGAGTCTTTTTCATTTCACCTTGTACTGAACGGAAACAAAAAAGAGAAGTGTCATTAAAATCATGTCATGGTGAACAAATGTTATATTTGCACAATTAGTAACTTTCTAAGTGTCCAATTACTGCTCTGCTAACAGCTGACACCTGCTTGCTGTTCACATCCTGAGTCAGTCCAACATCCTCCCCGAGGACCCTTGTAATGCTTTAATGGAGGTCAAAGGTAATACACATGACCCTCCAACAGGATGCAGGAATAATGTGTTAATTAGCCGCTTTGACACATTGATGTATTTATTACACCAGCCTCAAAGAGACAATAATTGATTGTGGGTAATAATTGTATATCAACACAATAGCAAGCAACTATCATTCGTAAAGGTCCATCTTTGCTACAAGCACAATAGTTAAAAAGCCTGTTCCTGTCGCTAAAAAACCCCACAAAAATAAAAAATACTCCCACGGTAATAATCAGGAAATTAAACATCTACATTTTTAGATAAAAAGTCATAATTATGAGAGATATATGCATTATTATGAGATATAAATGTAAAATTGTGAGACAATAAGTCATAATTATGGGACAAAAAGACCTAATTATGAGGTAAAAAGTTGAAACTATGAGATAAAAAGTCATAAATGTAAGAAGAGAAAGTCAAAATTACGAGATAAACATGAATATAAGATACAAATTCGAGATAAAGTCATAATTATGAGACAAAAAGCCAAATTAATGAGATATTTACGTAAGAGGTAAAAAGTCAATCATATATAAAAAGTTGAAATTATGGGATAAAAAGTTATCAAGCGATAAAAACCTAAATTAATGAGATTTATGTTTTAAAATAAGAGGTAAAAAGTCATCATCATGAGATAAAAAGTCAAAAATTAGATGGAAAGTCACAATTATGGGATCAAAAGTCAAAATTATAATATAAAAGTTATTCCTACGAGTTAAAAAGTTATGGGTTATGACGAAATTGGGAGACAAAAAGTTGAACCTATAGAATATAAAGTCAAAATTGTGAGATAAGAAAATGTTTTATTATTAAAAAACTCTGAAAACTTTTGGATAAAAAAGTGAAAATTATGAGATAAAAAGTCAAAATTACGAGATAAACATACGATAAAAATTCGAGATAAAGTCATAATCGTGAGACACAAAGTCAAATTAAGGAGATATTTTTTTACATAAGAGGTAAAAAGTCAATCATTTATAGAATGTTTAAATTATGGGATAAAAAGTCATCATTATGAGATAAAAAGCCAAATGAATTAGATTTATGTTTTATAAAATAAGACGTAAAAAGTCAATTGTACATAGAAAGTTGAAATGATGGGATAAAAAGTCATCATTATGAGATAAAAAGTCCAAAATTAGATGGAAAGTCACAATTATGGGATAAAAAGTCAAAATTATAATATAAAAGTTATACCTACGAGTTAAAAAGTTATGGGATATGACGAAATTGTGAGATAAAAAGTTGAACCAATAGAATATAAAGTCAAAATTGTGATTTAAGAAAATGTTTTATTATTAAAAAACTCTCAAAACTTTTGGATAAAAAGTCAAAATTATGAGATAAAAAGTCAAAATTACGAGATAAACATAAGATAACAATTCGAGATAAAGTCATAATCGTGAGACACAAAGCCAAATTAAGGAGATATTTTTTTACATAAGAGGTAAAAAGTCAATCATTTATTGAATGTTTAAATTATGGGATAAAAAGTCATCATTATGAGATAAAAAGCCAAATTAATTAGATTTATGTTTTAAAATGAGAGTTAAAAAGTAAATTATACATAGAAAGTCACAATTATGGGATAAAAAGTCAAAGTTATAATATAAAAGTTATACCTACGAGTTAAAAAGTTATGGGATATGACGAAATTGTGAGATAAAAAGTTGAACGTATAAAATATCAAGTCAAAATTGTGAGATTAGAAAAAAAAAAAGTCATCATCATGAGATAAAAATATGAGATAAGTTTAAAGTATGAGATAAAAAGTTGAAATGATAAAATAATATGTCAAAACAATTAGCTACAGAAGAATCGCAAATACGAGATTACAAAACCAAATAATGGGATCGATTTAAATGTGTTTAATTCATTAAAATGCAAATTATATCATTATTATCATATTATCATTATCCGAGTCATACCAAAGACTATAAAAATGGGACCCATTACCTCCATGCTTGGCACTCAGCATCAAGGGTTGGAATTGGGGGTTAAATCACCAAAAATGATTCCCGGGCGCGGCCACCGCTGCTGCCCACTGCTCCCCTCACCTCCCAGGGGGTGAACAAGGGGATGATTCAAATGCAGGGGACACATTTCACCACACCTAGTGTGTGTGTGACAATCATTGGTACTTTAACTTTAATTTAATATAATAAGTGGCTGTCTTGCTCAGTATAGGAAGCCAGCACCTTCCTGTGATAAGGTGAGTGGCCGCTAGATGGCAGTGCCAGGTTACTAATTACCAATCCAGCCCTGCAGTCTGTGTGAGAACGTCACACCGCCCACTGTGATCCAGCTCATAAAACCGAATGACTGCACATCTTGAGGCACATCAGACACATCTAACAAAGTTATCTCCAGTAAGTCATGTGTCAGATTCGGCACCTGTGCTCTAAGTCAGGTGTGTAATCACAAATAAACACCATATAAAGAAAGCGCACAAAGCATGTGAATCAAACCGGTGAGAGAATTTGGTTTTATGGCTTGTTGGATCGCAATAAGCGGTATTAAAATACAAAAGAGTAAATAAACCAAAGCGACCCTAGGGACTGTGTGCAAACAGGCTTCCAGTAGCTCCAATAGTCCCAGGGAGACATGTCCTCCCAGGAGACAAAGGCTCAGCACAAAATAAGTCTGTGAACGACTTAAGCAGATGACGGATTCATATTTTTATATATTTTTAAGGCCTCTCTTTTTACGTAATTATTTCCTTTCTATTTGGTCCCAGGTCTTCAGAAACACACACCCAGTATAAGTTTATGTGCATTACAAAATATTACATTATTGACTTCAATCAATCAATCAATCAATGTTTATTTATATAGCCCTAAATCACAAGTGTCTCAAAGGGCTGCACAATTACAAATGTGATTAGTTGAAACAGAAACGAGCTCTTTGTGCACGCTCTTCCCAACTTAACCCGGATGTACCATACATCCATTTTTCTACCCCTTGTCCCTTTTGGGGTCGCGGGGGGGTGCTGGAGCCTATCTCAGCTGCATTCAGGCAGAAGGCGGGGTACACCCTGGACAAGTCGCCACCTCATCACAGGTACCGTCGATGGTAAACTCAGTGATCAGAAAAACTCAATGTTTATATGTTTATGTCTTTCTTTCATCAATATTGTATTTTGTCAAGCGTTGTGAGGCCTTTTTGGTGATAGAAGAAATGTAAAAATATGATAAATCTATAGGTTTAAGTTGCACGTTTGCATCGAACGGTGGTGCATTCAAGGACCCCTGATTAAAGTTAGAAACAAGCGTCACTGGTTTATAAAGAGGGGGGAGCCTTACCCCGAGTAGATGCGCTAATAGTAATTTCAATAATAATGAAAATAAAGATGTATGATAAATATTATGCAGCTAATCTCTGCCTGACACTATAAAGTAAAGGGAAACTTGACAGATGTATCGTCATATTTAAGTGAATAATGACAGGTTGTATATTTATTAAAACTCACATTCTTGCTACTTTATATTATTACATAGTTTTATATTCTAGTATTTAAATATATATAAGCTAGCCCCTTGAGATGCAGCATCTCGTTTTCAGGGGGGTCCCATTCATCCATCAATTTTCTACCGCTCGTATTATACTATATATATATATATATATATATATATATATATATATATATATATATATATATATATATATATATATATATATATATATATACACATATATATATAAAACAAACAAACAATAACTTAAAATATTGTATTGCATTATATTTTAAAAAAAAACAACTTTAAAAAAATAAAACAACACCACAATTGTTTTTAAATTATATTAGATATTATAAAAAAATATATAATTAACTATTTTATATTATATTATACTGTATAATGTTATATTGTAATATACTATATCATAATATATCATGCATATTTTTTAAAAACAAAAAACCCCAAAAACTTAAACAAAGAAAACACCAAATAGTTTAACATATATACCAAATGGTTTAACATATTGCATTCTATTATACCATATTATTTGATATCATATTATATTATTTAATATTATATTATGTATATTAAAAAACAAACAAAAAAAACAAGAACTTAAAAAAAAAACACCAAATAATTTGATACATTATATTATTTTATATTATAGTATAGTATATTATACTATATTTAGGGCTGTCAAACGATTAAAACATTTTTTCGCGACTAATCACATTTTGGCCAGAGTTACCTCAAAATTAATCCCGATTAATCGCAGATAGGTATTATTTTTTTTACCCTTAATAGGTGTGCCCTAGACAGATCATTTTCAGGGGGCGTGGCTTCTTATTGCTGCATGACAATGTTTTAACCATCTCTATGAATTAATAAAATGTAATATCGAGCCTGCTAATCATTATGTAGTTGAGGACTCCACCAGAGCATGTTACAAAATAATTTTCCCCCATGGTCTGAGATAGGCTCCAGCGACCCCAAAAAGGGACAAGCGGGGACAAGCGGTAGCAAATGGATGGATGGATGGGTCTTTGAACACACCGTGTCAGCGGAGAATGAGCAAGTGTTGTGTGTCTGGGAGTGAAGCACGGAGGCAGACGTGTGTGCACGGAGGAAATACTTGCTGGAATTGGGCCCGATGTTAGCATAAAATTGGCCATAAAAGCTAAAAAGAGTGTCAGACTGTGTTTTCTCCTAGACGCTACAATATATTATATTACTTTATTTTGTTAGGTGTGGCGGCTCATATGAAGCCCGTACATTAAATAGAAACCCTAAACGTAGTTAAACCGGATGTATAGTGTAGCACTTTTATTTTGAAGACGGAAAAGTGTGTGATTGTTTTGAGCAAGTGTCTTGACATGTTTTGATGTCGGATCGACTGTTTGCAATAAAAAAAAGTCTCCTTTCGACATTCTGCCGACCATCTTTCATTTCTGTTGAGCTTTTATGTCGTCCTATTTACTAAAGCAGTCAACAGTAACAATCTAAATGTTATGTTATCACTGCACCTTAATCGTAATCTGAGCACGGAAATGAAGCATCACTTACCTCTAGAACGACACGCCCGGCAGGTGTTTGTAGCAGTGATGTTGTCTCTTCTCACGGCGAAAAATAGTCATTTCTTGTCGGGAGAACAACTTGCCATGGCTTTGAACCTGATATTTCCTCAATGTGCACCTTTCTGTATCCATTTCTGCTCGCTTGTGGCTCATTAGTAGCAAGTGAACTGTAGTCAAGTTAACCTGGTATGGCACGGCAGGAGGGTCAAAAATGAAGTGTTCGCGTTAATCGCCCGTTAAAAAAATAGGTGACGTTATTGAAATGTATAATTAACAGCCCTAATAATATTCTATTGTAAAAAAAACAATCAAACTTTCTCAAAAACGTTATACATCCTTAAATCCCATCTAAAATATTTGCCGGATGGATATGTTTAAATGTTCATTTTTTTATTTTTTTATTTTTTAAAGTGTCAAAAAACTAATACAACGTAGCAAGGATGTGAGTTTGAATAACCATACAACCTTAAATATGATTATACATCTGTCAAATTTCACTTCACTTCACAGTGTAAGGCAGGGGTGTCAAACGTACGGCCCGCGGGCCTGAACAGGTTTTATCCGGCCCGCGGGATGAGTTTGCTAAGAATTTTTGAATGAAAGAAAATGCTGTTCTAAATGTGTCCACTAGATGTCGCAATCACAATTATTTGTATCTTTGTAGATTATGCTACATATGTAAAAAAACAAAAACAAACACATGTTAGTGCACCGATTGAGGAAAATGAGCAAACTATGTAAATAACATCCTGTTATTTGTTGACTGATGAACATTATCACATAATTGATTTAGAAAGTATAAATAACGACAAATAAAGATAGAATACTATTAACCGCAACATGTAAGTGTAAAAAAACCCCAACAACATTATGATTTGAACATTTTCAGAATGTGCTTGTTCTATTTTTAAACAAAGAAAACAATCTGAAGTTGTCTTTATTTTTGAGTTATCATGCCGTGATTTTACCAGTCCGGCCCACTTGGGAGTAGATTTTTCTCCATGGGGCCCCTGATCTAAAATGAGTTTGACACCCCTGGTGAAGGTATAGATTACCTGATTCTTATGGATAATAATGATCATACAATACATAATAATAATAATTATCATCATCATCATTATTATTACTATGAGTGCATCTGCTAGGGCGTTACACCAAGTCTTTAAAAACTAGTGATGCCTATTTCAGACTTTAATCAAGAATACCTGAATGCACCACAATTATGTACTATGAGACGCAAAAGTGAAACTTAAACATAAATTTGTCCGACACTGCAAAAGATAGATTATTGGATTTTTTAATAATGTCTATGTTATTTAATGGGCTAGGAGTTGAATCGCTCTCTGAATGTGCTAAACTCCTGTTTCCATGCACGCGTGTCCAAAACAGTTGCCATAAGGCAGGGCTTTGTGGTCGATTGAATCAATAGCGCCTCTGCTGGTTCAATCCAGGTAGTGCATTCCATTTGGATGAATTGACTAATTGATCTGTGTTGGTCCTGCGATGAGGTGGCGACTTGTCCAGGGTGTACCCCGCCTTCCGCCCGAATGCAACTGAGATAGGCTCCAGCAACCCCCGCGACCCCGAACGGGACAAGCGGTAGAAAATGGATGGATGGACATTTGATTATTCATAACGATAGGGCACTAAAGTGGACGACCCAAAGTTGTCATGGCAACAACAGACACGTTATTATCATAGCTTTAAAAATATTAAAAAGACAGAAGCCGCTGTTTTTTTTTTTTTCTGCAATAGTACAATCCCAGAGTCTAGCGGTTTGTTATTATGACTCGTTCCATTAGTCTCTTCCCGTGTTTAGCACACAGCTCGTGTAAGTTAGCCTTGTGTACGTTTGCACATGGGTGCACTAGAGGGCCCCGGACCTGGACTTTAAATCTGTTTCAAGGTAAACAGATGGCCTTTCTCAAAAGCGCCGCGTCGCCATCATATTTAAAAGCATCCATTACAGCAGCCCTTCGCTTGTTTAGGACAGAGGGCAGGTCAGAGTGAGTGTGATTAGTCTGCACCACTCCAATGTCTGGCTAATGACCACTTAATGTCTCTGACCGAGCACGCTGACGTGTCACAACTAGTGTTGTCCCCGTACCAATGTTTTAGTACCGGTACCAAAATGTATTCAGATACTTTTCGGTACTTTTCTAAATAAGGGGGACCACAAAAAAATGGCACAATTGGCTTTATTTTAACAAAAAAATCTTAGGGTACATTAAACATATGTTTATTATTGCAATCAAAGAACAATTTTGTCCTTAAATAAAATAGTGAACATAGTAGACAACTTATCTTTTAGTAGTAAGTAAACAAACAAAGGCTCCTAATTAGTCTGCTGACGTATGCAGTAACATATTGTGTCATTTTCTATTCTATAATTTTGTCAACATTATGAGGGACAAGCTGTAAAAATGGATTTTTAAACCACTTGTTCATTTACTGTTAATATCTGCTTACTTTCTCTTTTAACATGTTCTATCTGCACTTGTGTTGAAATGTAATAATCACTTATTCTTCTGTTGTTTGATACTTTACATTAGCTTTGGATGATACCACAAATTTAGGTATCGATCCGATACCAAGTAGTTACAGGATAATACAGTGGTCATATTCAAAGTCCTCATGTGTGCAGGGATATATTTCCTGAGTTTATAAACATCATATGATTTTTAAAAAAAGGAAAAAAGATTGTGTGACAATAAAAAATATCGATGTAATCATATTAGTATCGACTAGATACCCTATTTTACTTGGTATCATTACAGTGGATGTTAGGTGTAGATCAACCCATTGCATTTGTTTACATTCAGGATGCTAGCTTGCTGTTAGCGGTTAGCTATCCTACTGTGTGTAGTGAAGCATGTTTAGCTGTTCCTCGTCCAGCAGGGATGATACTTGTAAGAAACTTGCTTTATTTGTCGCCACACAGGCGAGGATTAGTGATTTAGAAGTAGCTAAAACACTGCCGACTGCGAATGGAAGTTCACCGCTAGCTAGCTAGCCATGTCTTAAAGCACCTCTTCCTGAGGGTGTTTCAGTGTTATAGCGTCACCTTTATCGTTAGTTTTTGGGCCAAAATGTGTCCGTTCTCCCTTTTCTGTCTACACACCGTGTCTGTTTGTAAGTACTCTGTGAATGTGCGCTGCCGAACATGCTCCTCTGCTCGTAAAAACATTAAAGTCATGACGTGACGACTGACGACGCGCCGTCATGCCCGGGAACCGGTACTTTTCAAACAGAGTGTAGTACCGTTTTTGATTCATTAGTACCGCAATACTATACCAGTACCGGTATACCGTACAACCCTAGTCAGAACCCACCAAAAGTTGTAAGCACCCCAACTTTTCTTTCAACTCTAACTCCTATTGTTACCTTGCTAGTTCAAATCAAGACAGCTACACCTCCCTGATACCGAAGTACATGTCAAACTACTTCCTTAACGTAAATGACCGCCATAACCACAACACCAGGGGGAGCTCCACTAACCACGTTAAACCCAGATTTCCATCTAACAAAGGTCTTAACTCATTCTCCTTCTATGCCACATCAATGTGGAATGCACTCCCAAAAGGTGTAAGAGAAAGTGCATCTCTATCCTCCTTCAAAACCGCACTAAAAGAACACCTCCAGGCAACTTCAACCCTAGACTAACACCCTCCCCCTCCACATCCCACCGGATTGTAAATAACCAAATGTAAATAATCAAATGTATATACTTGTTCTTATGCTTTCTGAACTCACTATGTTCTCTGCTCGCTGTACATATCCTACCAAGTCAGACCTACACTGTTTCAATGTCCATTTCTCAGATGATGCAATTGTTGATGACTGAAGTGCTGATATCAACAAAACCTAACCCCCCGCTCCAACACTCCCCCCCTCCACATCCCACCCCCCGGATTGTAAATAATGTAAATAATTCAATGTATATACTCTGATGATTATCTTGTGTGATGACTGTTTTATGCTGATAGTATATATTTGTACCATGAATTGATTTACGTGGACCCCGACTTAAACAAGTTGAAAAACATATTCGGGTGTTACCATTTAGTGGTCAATTGTACGGGATACTTACTGTACTGTACAATCTACTAATAAAAGTTTCAATCAATCAATCAATCAATCAATCAATCATCTCAAAACTAAAAGATTATTAAAGCTGCAAGCAGCATTGAACGGGCCCTCGCTTCTATTGCACAACGAGGTTCAGGGAGTTGGTAGGTCACGTCCGTCTCCATGCCCTGACTCATCACCAAAAAATTCTGGAAGATCGGACCATGTATAAGGAAGTTATGACAGTTATATTTTTCCACCACAAGGGGGCGATAATGGCGCTGCAGTAGTCATGCAGTACATCCCACTCAATACTCCGAGGTACCATCAAAAATTTCAGGGAGATTGTAGCATGTATAAGGTAGGTATGACTGTTATAACTTTCCACCACAAGGGGCGGTAGAGGCACTGCTGTAGTCATGCAGTTGCGTCCAAGACTCCTACCCACCATTGGACATTTCAGGAAGATTGGAGCATGTGTAAGGAAGTTATTACTGGTTTAATATTCCACCACAAGAGGCCGATAAGGGAGCTACAGCAGTCATGCGGTTGCGTCGCACCCAAAACCCCGTACCCACCATTGAAACATTCAGGAAGATAGGAGCCTGTGGAAGGAAGCTATGACTGTTATCATTTTGCATCTAACTAAATTCTAACTCAATTCTCCGACCCACCATTAAAAATGTCATATGAGCAGTACGGTGGCACCGGTATCCCGCCTGTATAGGATACCTAAAAATACACAAAAACCTGAATGTTGCGCACAAAAAAAAGCAAAAAACATTTTGTTGCCCCTCATCCTTGGGGCGCCCCTGAATGAACTCCGCCCTGGGCCTATACCCCCCCTTTAATTTGAGTAGTATGGCAACATGGGTATGTCACCTGTACAGGGTACCCATTTACAGTACACACACAAATAAATAAACATAAATAACCAAATTAACATTCATCTATTTTTTCCCCTCATCCTTGAGGCGCCCCTGGGGAAAAAATCCGCCTTGGGCCTATACCGCACCTTCACGTGAGCATCTGTATAGGATACCCCAAAATACACAAAAACCCTGAATGTTGCGCACAAAAAAAAAAATATATATATTATAATTTTTTTGCCCCTCGTCCTTGGGGCGCCCCTGAATGAACTCTGCCCTGGGCTTTAACCCCACCTTTAATTTGAGTAGCATGGCGACATGGGTATGCCACCTGTACAGGGTACCCATTTACAGTAAACACACAAAGACCCCAAGTGTTGACCACAAATAAACATACATCTATTTTTCCCCCTCATCCTTGAGGCGCCCTTTGGGGGGAAAAATCCGCCTTGGGCCGATACCCCACCTTCACGTGAGCATCTGTATAGGATACCCAAAAATACACACCAAAAAAAAAATCTTTTTTTCCCCCTATCCTCAAGGCGCCCCTTAGAGACCTGCCACTTATTTGGCAGCCTGCCAACCATGTTTATGCTGATATTCATTAAAGCTCAACTTAATTATAATTTTTTTTGCGTAAGATTTCCCACTAAATGGTCTTGAAAAGAAATATTCACGACTTCTCAACTCAATATCAATCAATCAATCAAACTTGATTTATAAAGCGCTTTATATACTCTCCCCTCCCCCCTCTTTCACACACAACACCGGAGTTGACGACTGCAGCATGAGAGGTTTACTGGCGACGCTTGAAGACCTCATCAAACCGCCGCGAGCGTAGCATAACAACAACAAGAGTGTGTTGTTGCCGGTGCTGTAGCCGTGGCTAACAAGCGAGCTCGCTCGGTGACTGACTAACGACACCACGTCTATGGTTTGGGATTATTTTAAAGTGTGTCTGACGGATAAAAAACTGGCAATTTGCAATGACTGCAAAAAGTTGGTTATGCGAGGAGGAACCCAAGACGTCTTCATTTAATACGAGCAATTTGATCTCCCACCTCTTCAAGAATCATAAGGAGATACACGATGAATACAAGCGGAAGATGGATGAAAAGCAAACACCGAAAGCAACTTGCAGTGAACGGAGGTGCCCGGTCTCAACGCAGAATTTCAGAAGCTCTGGCTGACTGCTAGGCCACTTCAAGCACTCACCACTAGCTTGCAGCACATTTGTGTTACTCATACAAATACGTTAGAGCAGGGCAGATTGAGCCCAGTTTATAATTTCCTGTTATACAGTATGCCAGGGAGTCTACTAAAGGAGGACTATGTTATTGTTTACTTTATTACTCTAGTATACTCTGGACTGAAGCTGTGTGCCTTCATTGTTTTTGTAGCTGTTGTTTTGAGGCATGTTTAAAAAAAAATAAAAAAAATAATGCACTTTGTGAAAGTCAAAGTATAGTATTTACCATAGTTCTAGTGGGTATCAGGATTATCTCAGGGAGAGCATGTTCCAAATTCCAAGCTGCTGTTTTGAGGCATCTTAAAAAAAATAATGCACTTTGTGACTTCAATAATAAATTTGGCAGTGCCATGTTGGCATTTTTTTCCATAACTTAAGTTCAAGTAGTTCTCTTATTTTGGAAAACCTTGTTACTTTGTTTAATGCATCCAGCGGGGCACCACAACAAAATTAGGCATAATAATGTGTTAATTCCACAACTGTATACATCGGTATCGGTTGATACCGGAATCGGTAATTAAGAGTTGGACAATATCGGAATATCGGATATCGGCAAAAAATCCATTATCGGACATCTCTACAAACAATACAAAAACAATACCCCGGTGACCCATATCCCCCATTATCACATATGTACGCACGGACACAGATACCAAACACAAACACAAACACACACACACACACACACACACAACATACACACATATGCAACTATATGGACCAATGATTGCATGGCTGAGTACAGAGGAGACATGTGAGTAAACACTATCACAGGAGCCATCTGCACCAGGACCTCATCAGACCACGGCCACCAGGACGCTGACACAAAAGTGCCCCCACAAGCACGGCCGTCAACCCCTGAGACAGATGGCTCATCTGAGGAACGTTGGAAAAATAAAAATAATAAAAACTTGTAAAATAGTAAGAACCATGAGTAGAGAATAATACCTGCTCAGTGGCCTTGTTGTTAAAGTGTCCACCCTGAGATCGGTAGGTCATGAGTTCAAATGGGACCCATTACCTCCCTGCTTTGCACTCAGCATCAAGGGTTGGAATTGGGGGTTAAATCACCAAAATGATTCCCAAGCGCGGCCACCGCTGCTGCTCATTGCTCTCCTCACCTCCCATGGGGTGGAACAAGGGGATGGGTCAAATGCAGAGGTTAATTACACCACACCTAGTGTGTGTGTGACTATCAGTGGTATCAGTGGTACTTTAACTTTTAAAATACAAGTAAGACATGTGAAGATTAATAGGAAAAAATGTTTTAATATTAATAATGAAAAAAATGAATATACAGTAAAAAAAAGAAATAATATACAGTAAATAAATAATAAATAAATAGAACTAAATGAAATCTTGCATAACTAATATGATAAAAAGTAAAATACAAATTACTTCAATAAAATAATTTATTTAAGGTGAAAGCCAAATCAAAAAGGTGGGTCTTAAGCCTGCTCTTAAAAACATGAAATACTCAGCGGCTTTAGAAAAATAAAGTCAAGTAAGTAAACAAAAGTCCAATATTTGTCATTCCACAGAGTCTGTACCGAACAAAAAGACGCTGTAAAAAAAGATTGAAGGTGTTGTCGGCCAACAATTATGAATATAACAATTACATAACACCTTTTTTCTGTGACGTTTATAGTAAGGCTTCACTGCCTTTTTTGCGAGCTCAAAATGAGTTAAGATGCAGCTTTTATTGCCATGCGCACGCAGCCTTTGACCTCACCGCTAAGCCCCTTCGGAGATCGTTTGAGTTCAAGTCAACCTGAGAGCGACGCATTCAGGGTCACCGTCAAAAAACGCCAGGGCCTTGTTTTGAACGCACTCGAGCGTGGAGACCGTGGCAGCGTGCCATACAGAAGGCGGCGCACAATGGCCCAGGTCCCATTAAATCTGCGAAAGTTCCTTCCTAAGGCAAACATTGCCAGAAATAGTAATCTTGGCCGCGGCGTGAGCTGTGCAGAGGGGAGCAATAACTCTCAGTGTAATAATGGAACTCATTTGATTCTGTCCAGCCTCTGATCCTGCAAGAGCCGCGGTGCGGGCCGCTCATTCAGTTTTTCCTCTGTCCCCCGATAAGACTTCCTGAAAAACACGCCGCCAGCAATCAGGCCACAACAATAGGCTCCAGCATGTGAACATTACATATACATGTATACATACGCACATGTGTGCACAAAGGGCCATTTTCAGGACTGTCGTGGGCTTTTTTTTGGGTGGTTGTCGCCTGAATTATTTTTTGTCAATTTGTTATCAATGTTTTGAGTGTTTCCTGTAACCCCAAAAATATATATATATATATTTTTTTTTTTAAAAGAGAAAAAACAAATACTGCATTGATGTTTTACTTATTTTGTACCACATAGATTTAAAAGTAGACACTACAGGATAGTAAGCAGTAAAAGAATAGATTCACACCCGAATCGCGATTCTTATTCATTCTAATTTTACATTGATTGAGAATTTTTTTAAATCAATAAAAAATATTGTCAAAAGACGTTTTTAGGCCATCACCATGGAACCAGAAAGAGCTTTTGTAACCTGTTTTTCATTATAATTATTTTACCATCGGTTTGAATGGAGAATCGATTCTGAATGGAATCGTCACCCTGAGAATGTTAGGTGCCCAAAGATCCACAAACCTAGCAAAAGGACATACTGGGTGCCATTGGCGTTGTTAGGCCTATTTTAGGGGGGCTCAAGCCCCCCTAAAATGTTCTTAAGCCCCCCTAAATAATTTGGTGTTAATAAAGTGAGTTGACAATGACCTCTAAAAATAAATAGATAAAACTTGAAAAAAATAAAAATTAAAAGACTATAGTAAAAAATGTGTAAATTTTTATTTTTGATACGTTCATCCAAATGCTGCTAAATTTCCTTTAAGTGTGATTAATTTTCAGTAGAGTACAGTGAGTAGACGATAACCTCTAAAAATAAATAAATACAGCTTAAAAAAAACAATAAAAAAAATTATAATAAAAATGTCGATATTTAAATTTTTTTTAAGTTCATCCAAATGTTGCTAAATTTCCTTTAAGTGTGATTAATTTTCTAGGAAAATAAAGTGATTTGACAATGCCCTCAAAAATAAATAAATACAACTTTTTTAAAAAATAGTTTAAGAAATGATTATTTAAAAAAATGGTAAATTTAAATTTCTAAATAGTTCATCCAAATTTTGCTAAGTTTCCTTAAAGTTTGATTAATTTTCTATTAAAATAAAATGATTTGACAATGACCTCTAATAATAAATAAAGAAAACTTTTTTAAAAAAAACAATAAAAAAATTATGATAACACATTTAATATTTTTACATTTTTAAAAAGTTCATCAAAATGCTGCTACATTTCCTTTAAGTGTTATTAAAAAAAAAAAAAATTTTATTTATTTATTTATTTATTTTTATTTATTTTTTTATTTTTTTTACAAATACATGCCGACCTATTCATTATAAAGTGGCCCGGATATGAGTTTAAATAAATAATCATATAACCTGTCATTATTCACTCAGTTTCCCCTCACTTCATAGTGTAAGGTAGACAGCCCCTTTAGTGTGTCGCTATCCAATCCATTCCACTTGTTCATATAGAAAATGCCCACATCACTCAAAATCCAGTCCGCATTTTATCTCCAACCTTGCTTGCGGTCCTTGGACTTGTTCATATAGAAAATGCCCACATCACTCAAAATCCAGTCCACATTTTCTCTGCAACCTTGCTTGCGGTCCTTGGACTTGTTCATATAGAAAATACCCACATCACTCAAAATCCAGTCCGCATTTTCTCTGCGACCTTGCTTGCGGTCCTGCAGGTGTACGAAGCACATTAGCACACAGCACTGCAGAACAAGAACCTTGTGTCTGCAATTGTAAATAATTTAGTTTTTAAGTTTTGTGTTTCTTGTAGAATCTATATAAAGTAATATGCATTAGCCTATTGTTAAAATAATGAAAAAAACATCATTAAATATATTTGTTTTATTGTATTGTTACATTAATAGCTGTTGTATTATTATAGGATGGCTTGTTAAACATTTCATAGGATTTTCAGAGGGAGGAAAAACCAAGACATTTAATATAAAATGTAAAATGAATAAATATATAAAAAGAAAAAAAATGGTTAAAAGCCATCGTCCCGGGGAGCACTTCATTTCTTCCCGTGCATTTTTTTTATCGTCCCCGGGATGACGGGACTACGTTAATCTCAAACCCTGGAAGTTACATTTTATTGTTTGCATTATTTGTTTCAGCATTGCACTTTGAAGATGGTCCCTCAGCTCTTTGACAGCTTTGGCTCTTTTTCAGATCAGCAGACAAAATCTAAGTCTTTCTTATTTACAGTATATATAAAGGTTTCTCATTTCTATTCAGACTTCCATATATATTTAATTTCCTTAATGTTATATAATGAATATATATATATATATATATATAATGAATATATATATATATATATATAATGAATATATATATATATATATATATATATATATATATATATATATATATATATATATATATATATATATATATATATATATATATATATATATATATATATATATATATATATATATATATATATATATATATATATATATATATATTATATACAAGCCAAATTATCCCGATCCAGATATTACTTTAATTCAAGTAATTAGGTAATATTTCCAGGGCTTGAATTTACAACCATTTTAGTCACATATGTGTCCAAAATGTAATCTGTGCAACTTCAAAATATTTGGGAACAAACAATTATTGTATTGTGAGCTAAAGTTGTGGCATTAGCCTCTATGTTGTGAATGAATAACATAGAGGCTAATGCCATGACTTTCATTGTGTTTCAGTGTATCTTGAAGGATCATGCAAGTAATTGTTTCTTGTTGATGCTGTAAACAAAATGTCACTGTGCAAACCCATGTTTGTTGTTGTACTGAACACAGATTGAAAATAAACCGATTGAAATAATAATAATAACAATGATTAATTTCTAAGTCTCTGTTAGCCGTTTGTGAAGTTTTGTGCTCGTGCGCTACGTTCGCTCGCATCCTGTGCATCTCCTGGGGGCTAAGCCCCCCCTGTCCTTAAAAGCTAGTGACGCCCCTGCTGGGTGCTCTATGTCAAATTATTGTACTCTCTTACAGAGATGTGACGATTGGTAGCGAATTGAGTCTTTTAAACGGCTCTTTTTAGTGAATGATGAGAACTGATTCCCATTTGTGAGCCTTTCCGTTTGGGAGACAATTTTTTATGCACATGCAGATATAGCAGCTGCTACTAGAAAAGTAGTCACACGTAAAGGAAACTTAGCAGCATTTGGATGAACTTTTTTAAGATTAAAACAAACATTTTTTATTATAATTTTTATTTTATTTTTAGAGGTGATTGTCAAATCACTGTACGCTACTGAAAATGAATCACACTTAAAGGGAATTTAGCAGGATTTGGATGAACTTTGAAAATTTTAAATATACACGTTTTTTATTATAATTTTTTGGATGTTTTTTTTTTTTAGAGGTCATTGTCAAATCAGTGTACTCTAGTAAAAATTTAGTCACACTTAAAGGAAATTTAGCAGGATTTGGATGAACTTTTCAAAAATTTAAATGTTTTTTTTTTATTATCCATCTATTCTCTAATTTTTTTAGTATTTTTATTTTTTTTAAGTTTTATCTATTTATTTTAGAGGTCATTGTCAAATCACTATACTCTACTGAAAAGTAATAACACTTAAAGGAAATTTAGCAGCATTTTGATTAACTTTTTAAAAATGTAAAAATATTAAATGTGTTATCATAATTTTTTTATTGTTTTAAAAAAAAAAGTTTTATTCATTTATTTTTAGAGGTCATCGTCAAATCATTTTATTTTAATAGAAAATTAATCAAACTTTAAGGAAACTTAGCAAAATTTGGATGAACTATTAAGAAATTTAAATTTACCATTTTTTAAAATAATAATTTCTTAAATTGTTTTTTTAAAAAGTTGTATTTATTTATTTTTGAGGGCATTGTCAAATCACTTTATTTTACTAGAAAATTAATCACACTTAAAGGAAGTTTAGCAACATTTGGATGAACTTAAAAAAAATTTAAATATCGACATTTTTATTATAATTTTTTTAATTGTTTTTTTTTAAGCTGTATTTATTTATTTTTAGAGGTTATCGTCTACTCACTGTACTCTACTGAAAATTAATCACACTTAAAGGAAATTTAGCAGCATTTGGATGAACGTATCAAAAATAAAAATTTACACATTTTTTACTATAATCTTTTAATTTTTTTTTTTTTTTCAAGTTTTATCTATTTATTTTTAGAGGTCATTGTCAACTCACTTTATTCGACTAGAAAAATAATCACACTTAAAGGAAATTTCTCAGCATTTGGATGTACTTTTTTTAAAAATTAAAAAATACATATACAGTCAATTTTTTATCGTAATTTTTTCTTGATATTTATTTCTTATCTTATTTATTGTCAGAGCTCATTGTCAAATCACTGTACTCTCTTACAGAGATGTGACATTTGCGAACGAATCGAGACTTTCGAACTCATAAGACAACGATGAAAACTGATTCTCAATTGTGAGCCGTTTTTTATGCACATGCCGATGTAGCGTCGACAATCTAATAGAACATTAGAGAACGATGAGAGGTTATCATCACACTTCAACATCTCTAACAAGTAAATGCTGCCTCTTTGATAGGTCACATGACAGTATGTTGTTTATTGTTTTACCCTCTCTGGGTAAAATAAGCATGTAAATACATGTAAACGAGATAAGCATGTAAATACATGTAAACGAGGAAGTGATTAGGTAGATACCACATTACCCAGAAGGCTTAGCGTCGTAGATAGGAACTGGAGAAAGGTCTGAGCTTTGCCTAACAAACATAAGGTGCAATTTTCAAATTCGGTTAGCCAAAGCGTGTGTGGAAGTTGCATAATTTGCGGGGATTTGGTCGAATTTGCGTGAAAAGCGGTGATTGCAAATATCTGGAGGGACTGCTCTGTGCAGGGAAAAGGAGTGTGAGGTAACGTTACATAAAGAGGACTAACGAGATTAGCGGGTGTTCTTTCGACTGCAAGAAAATAAGAGAATGTCACCTGTTGTGTTACACTGATTGCCGAGGACAGACTCAAGTGTGCTCATTGGAGTCGACAGGAGCGTTTGGCCACAGCAGAAACCTGAGCTCATCTAACAGCCCCGCAGAGACCCGCTCTAGAGAGGAGGGAAATAGAGGTGAAATATCCAGCTGGATCCCAGCATGAAAAGCAATATTTCTTCCTATGGACCCACAATGAACCATTCTCCATTACATTTGAATACATGGACGTTTTGCTATCATCATATAGCAGGGGTGTGCAAAGTGCCGCCCGTAGTTCATTTTTAGACTTAGACTTCCTTTTTATTGTCATTCAAATTTGAACTTTACAGTACAAATAAGAACAACATTTCGTTACATTAGCTCAAGGTAGTGCAGGATAAAAAAGCAATAAGGTGCATATATAAATAATTAAATAGGTTACTGTACAGATAAATATATTGCACTTTTTCATATGCATCCACATTTATGGATGTATGTTATATTGTCTTTTTTATTCCAGCGAGTTCAGTTTTAACGGCCACAATCATTATAATTCTAATATTAGCATGCTAGCTTCTTTTTTGGGGGGGCAAATTTTGCAGGTATACACCTCACCGTCAAATATTTTGTTACTTGATGAATGATATCTGTTAGCATGCTAATGTTAGCATTTTTTTTTTCTAATTGTGTAGGTATATTTTGGTACTTGGTGCAGGCTAGCATTTTAAACACCTTTTTCAGGTACACAATTTAGAGTAATATATTTTCATACTTGACGCATGTCATACACTTAGCCTTTTAGCATGCTAACATTAGCATGCTAGATTTTTTTTTAAGCTAATTTAGCAGTATGTCATACATGTTGGTGTTGTAATAGTCTTAACTGTAAGCATGCTATTGTTAGCAGGTTAGCACAGTACTGTTAGCATGCTAGCTTTTTTAAATTTATTTTTTAGTTCATTTTGCTCATATTTTTCGTTACTTAACGCTATCTCTTCAGCACCCACACCGAAATGGCCTTGTGTAGTTCTTTGGGAAAAAAAAGTATATATTGTGCTGGTTTTGATGAAGTCAAACATTTTAACTTGCTTCGCGGTGCTATTATTTTATAGCAGGGGTGGCCAAAGTGCGGCATGTAGCTATGTTTTAATGGCCTGCGGCCCAATCATTAGCATTCTAATATTAGCATGCTAGCATTTTTTTTGGTGCTAATTTTGCGGGTATACACCTCAGCGTCAAATATTTTGTTACTTGACAAATAAGTACCTTTTAGCATGCTAGTTTTTAATTTTTTTAGCTGATTGTGCAGGTGTACACCTCAGTCATATTTTGGTATTTGATGCATGCTAATGTTAGCAGGCTAGCATTTTAAACAAAGTTTTTCAGGTACACAGCCCGGAGTAATATATTTTCGTATATGACGCATGTTACAAATAGCCTTTTAGCATGGTAACATTAGAATGCTAGATATTTTTTTTTTTATAGCTAATTTAGCATTATCCACCTCATTTATTTTTGTATTTCAATAATGCTAACTGTAAGCATGCTATTGTGAGCGTGTTAGCATAATACTGTTAGCATGCTAGCTTTTTTTTTTTAGCTTAATTTGCTCATATTTTTTGTTACTTAAGGCTATGTAGCTAGCGTTCTAACTGTTATAGCATTTCAGTTTGGCTTTGGCTCTTCGGCACTCACACAAAATTTCTGTGTGAGTGCGACGTATATATGTTTTTTTCCTTCTTTATTATGCATTTTCGGCCGGTGCGACGTATACTCCGGAGCGATTTATAATCCAAAAAATACGGTATACACCTCCGTCATATTTTGGTACTTGATGTGTGCTAATGTTAGCAGGCTAGCATTTTAAACACAATTTTTTTAGGTACACACCTCAGAGTAATATATTTTGGTACTTGACGCATGTTACAATTAGCATTTTAGCATGCTAACATTACTATGCAAGATTTTCTAGCTAGTTCAGCAGTTATACAAGTGGGAAAAGTTGATGTCGTTTTGAGTACAAGTCAAAAGTTTTATTAAATGACAAAACGTCTCCAATTTTTTTCAATTGTCCAATCCAATCCAATCCACTTTATTTATATAGCACATTTACACAACAAGAATGTTATGTTAAAATTGTCTTATATTTTGAATATGTAGCATGTTAGAAACTGCATGAGAATCCATTGGTTGATGGTAATAAGGGTGCATTTCTAATGTACACATTCATTTGTGTCTTTGCAGAAAAATTAGTTGAATCATGACAACAACAAAAAAAAAAGGAGAAATCAACTAATCAAACATCTGCGGTTGATGCGACAAATAAATGTCATGGTTCAGTTTATTTCCAACATTGCACAATGTTCACTTGTATCGTACTTCTTCAATCAAAATGTCTCTGAAGGTAAATGAGCCAACATTTGAAATAATTTTATTGTTGTGTTACAGTGGGATTTTTCTGATTATTAGAAAAACCCTACTATTTTACGGCAACATCCAACAACACACGCAAACTGAACTACAAACACATGCAAAAACATATTAAATCCGTAGCTTTATGTTATTGTTTGAAAAAATAAAAGTGCAATGAATACAGAAAATGTACCTTTGACATATCCCTCTCAGACCTGGCACCACTGGTCGGGCACAAAATTAAATAAATAATAAAATATTTAAATAATTATTTTAAAGTGTCATTAACATTAAATCACTAAGTCATGTTTTTTTTTTTTAATTAATGATTTAAATTGTGAATTAATTAATTAAGGAAATAATGAAAGCATAACATAATGTTGCTATTTAATTGAACTAATGAGGTAATTTAGCACAATAGCAATACACTTTGTCTTGAATTAAATTACGCAAGCAAGTAATTTACTGAGATTAATCCCAATTCATCTAAAATTGCAAACGTGATTGATCTAATTACAATTAGACAGTACTATTTGTTTATAGTATAGGGGCGGCGTGGCGAAGTTGGTAGAGTGGCCGTGCCAGCAATCGGAGGGTTGCTGGTTACTGGGGTTCGATCCCCACCTTCTACCATCCTAGTCACGTCCGTTGTGTCCTTGGGCAAGACACTTCACCCTTGCTCCTGATGGCTGCTGGTTAGCGCCTTGCATGGCAGCTCCTGCCATCAGTGTGTGAATGTGTGTGTGAATGTGGAAATAGTGTCAAAGCGCTTTGAGTACCTTGAAGGTAGAAAAGCGCTATACAAGTATAACCCATTTATCATTTATATTTAATTTAACCAATGAGGTAATTGAGCACAATAACAATAAACTGTTTTTTATATCTTAATTCAAATTATACAAGCAAGTAATTTACTGAGATTAATCACGATTAATCAAAAATCACAAGGTGATAAATCTGATTAGTCTGGTCGGAAACCATTAAACGTTTGACAGAACTATTTTTTATTGAATTGAAATAAGGAGATTATTTAGCAAAATAATACACTTTTTAAATCTTGATTTGAATTATACAAGCAAGGATTTATACTGAGATTAATCATGATTAATCAAACATAGCCATTAATCTGATGAAAAAGATTAATCGCTCAACAGTACTATATTTTTTTTTAAACTAAACCAATGAGGTAATTTTAGAACTCTAACAATAAACTTTTTTCATCTTTATTTAAAATACGCAAGCAAGTAATTTCCAGCAATTAATTATGATTAATCAAAAATTGCAAAATCAAATAATCTCATTAAAAACAATTATATTTTAACAGTACTATTTTTTCGTTACTTAATTGAACCAACGAGGTAATTTAGCACAATAACAATAAACTTCTTTCGTCTTAATTTAAATTATGCAAGCACGTAGTTTACTGAGATTAATCTTGATTAATCAAAAATCGCCAGTGCAATTAATCTGATATAAAACGATTGTCGTTTGACAGCAATTTTTTTGTTATTTAACTGAACCAATGAGATGATTGAGCACAATAACAATAAACTTCTTTCATCTTAATTTGAATTATACAAGCAAGGATTTATACTGAGATTAATCATGATTATACCAACATAGCCAGAGTCATTAATCTGATTAAAAAGATTAATCGTTCAACAGTACTATTTTTTTTATTTTTAACTAAACCAATGAGGTAATCCTAGAACACTGACAATAAACTTTTTTCATGTTTATTTAAATTACGCAAGCAAGTCATTTCCAGTAATTAATCATGATTAATGGAAAATCACAAAATCAATTAATCTGATTAAAAAAGGTTAACATTTTAAGAGTACTATTTTTTTGTTACTTAATTGAACCAACGAGGTAATTTAGCACAATAACAATAAACTTCTTTCATTTTAATTTAGATCACGTAAACACGTAATTTACTGAGATTAATCGTGATTAATCAAAAATCGCCAGTGCAATTAATCTGATTAAAACGATTATCTTTTGACAGCAATTTTTCTTGTTATTCAATTGAACCAATGAGTTAAATTAGCACAACAACAAACAATGTTTTTTCCTCCTAATTTAAATTAAGCAAGCAAGTGATTTACTGACATCAGTCGCAACTAGAGATGCCAATATATGCGTTAAAATGTAATATCGGAAATTATCGGTATCGGTTTTTTATTATCGGTATCGTTTTTTTTTTTTTTTAAAATTAAATCAACATAAAAAAAAAAAAGATACACTTACAATTAGTGCACCAACCCAAAAAACCTCCCTCCCCCATTTACACTCATTCACACAAAAGGGTTGTTTCTTTCTGTTATTAATATTCTGGTTCCTACATTATATATCAATATATATCAATACAGTCTGCAAGGGATACAGTCCGTAAGCACACATGATTGTGCGTGCTGCTGGTCCACTAATAGTACTAACGTTTAACAGTTAATTTGACTAATTTTCATTCATTACTAGTTTCTATGTAACTGTTTTTATATTGTTGTACTTTCTTTTTTATTCAAGAAAATGTTTTTAATTTATTTATCTTATTTTACAATTTTTTAAAAAAAGTACCTTATCTTCACCATACCTGGTTGTCCAAATTAGGCATAATAATGTGTTAATTCCACGACTGCATATATCGGTTGATATCGGTATCGGTTGATATCGGTATCGGTAATTAAAGAGTTGGACAATATCGGAATATCGGATATCGGCAAAAAGCCATTATCGGACATCCCTAGTCGCAACGAATCAACAATCTCAATGCGATTAATCTGATTAAAGCGATTAATTGATTGACAGTACTATTTTTTTGTTATACAATTCAACCAATGAGGTAATTAGCACAATAACAATAGACTTCTTTCATTTTAATTAAGATTATGTAAACACGTAATTTACTGAGATTAATCGTGATTAATCAAAAGTCGCCAGTGCAATTAATCTGATTAAAACGATTATCGTTTGACAGCAATTTTTCTTGTTATTCAATTGAACCAATGAGTTAAATTAGCACAATAACAAACAAAGTTTTTTTTTCCTAATTTAAATTATGCAAGCAAGTGATATACTGACATTAGTCGCAACGAATCAACAATCTCAATGCGATTAATCTGATTAAAGCGATTAATTGATTGACAGTACTATTTTTTTGTTATACAATTCAACCAATGAGGTAATTAGCACAACAACAATAAACTAATGACCGCCTGTGACTTGGATGTGAAATGTGTGTGCGAGTGTATGTGTGTGTGTGTGTATGTGTGTGTGTGTGTTTTCTTTATGCTTCCCACTGCAAAGCTCATCAGCACCTGAAATAACTACATCCTCTTCCCTGGATTGTTTTGACTGCACGGTGGAGGGCAAACGTTACATGTCATTTCTAAAATTAACCCGGAAAAGTGTCACTCGAAAACACCATGATAGGAGGCAGCCAGGGTCATGTGTGCTTCCGGCACCGTGGACCAAGACTAATTATGATCGCAACCTTCACAAGCTATTGTTTGGACGCATGCATGCAAAAACATGGCATTTTTTTCACATCAGTAATAATAATTAGGGCTGTCAAAAGGAACATCGTCATAAAGTACTATACACACGCTGCAGGAAGTGGTTTTCTTCCGTCTTGAAATAATACATTTAATAACATAAAAGGTGTAATATTTTAACAATATTGTGGATTGTTTGTTTGTTTGGAAACACGAAGACGATGCAAAAGGTTAAAGGTGAGTGCAAATGTTCCCTTATCAAGTCTCTTATATTATGCAAAATAAGGGAAACAATTAAAAAGACGTAAAAAAAGAAATCCATAGCAACACTATGATTAATAATGATTTTTAAAAATATATATATATAATATTGTTTTATTGGCAAGTGCATGAACTTTTTTTTATCAATCATAATTCCATGGTGGGGGTTGTAAAGATATGAAAATGTCATGTTATTGTGAACAAAATGATCATTAATATCACCGTATTGTTGAATGTGCTCATAAAGTACTTACAGTATACACATTCTGAAATATTTTAGCCAAGTTTTATTTTAAAAATAAACATATATGTTAAGACACTATATACTTCCCCTGGCAGAAGAAACACTAAATACTGTTTTGGCTATTTGAGTAAAACGGTATTTTCCGGACTATAGAGTGCATCGGTATATAAGACGCACCCACTAAATTATTGCATTTGTTTTCTCCAAAAAATAAATAAATAAATTCTCCATGCATATATATATATATATATATATATATATATATATATATATATATATATATATATATATATATATATATATATATATATATATATATATATATATATATAAATACAGTACAGGACAAAAGTTTGGACACACCTTCTCATTCAATGCATTTTCTTTATTTTCATGACTATTTACATTGTACCGCCGCGTGCCACCCGAGTCCAGGGGTGCCCGACATGTCCAAAACGCACCCAGCAAAGTCACAGGGGGTGTCATAACGTGGACTGTGGGGTGTTTGTTTTCCCGAGATGCAAGAATAGTTGGATCGGACATGGCTTGGAGGTAAATACATGATTTAATATTACTATAAAAAAAGGAACAAAAAGCGCGCCCAAGGCGGAAGTACAAACTTGGCTATGAAAATAATAAACTAGCACAAAGGCAGAAACTATGAACATGAAACAAAACTCGCTAACTGTGACATGAAAAAACAAAACTTACATGGCAAAGAACTATGGTAGCATGGGCAACATGGGTAGCAGAAGTCAAACAGAGTTATTGTCGCCAGGCTGACTTCCTGGCAACTATCGGCTTAAATAGTCTTGAACATGATTAATGACAGGTGTGTGAGTCCAAATGAATCAGGTGCGTGACATGAGGACAGGTGAAAACTAATGGGTTGTCATGGAAACAAAACAAACAAGAGTGCACAAAGAGTCCAAAAACCAAACCGAACATAACCAAAACAAAACATGATCACACAGACATGACAGGGGGAGTGGGGGAGAAAAGTTGGGAAAGCGGGCAAAAGTCCACAAAATGTTCAGAAATCACACCCGGGTTCCAGTCCCACAAGTCCCGCAGCTGGCCACCCGAGTCCGGGGGTGCACGACATGTCCAAATTGTCACTGAAGGCATCAAAACTATGAATGAACACATGCTATGCCCCTACTCCTCCGGTCTTCAGGCCAGGGTCTTCTAAAAGATCCCAAAAATGTGTTTTAAAACCCGTGGAGACCTGGCATTCCAGGCAATAGCTCGCAGACTCTGTAACAATTTGCACCAGTCCCTCCGTGATCTTGACTGTGTTGAAACTTTTAAAGAAACATTTGAAAACTTCTCTTTATAGTAAAGCTTTTAGTTAATGCACTTTTTAACTATCATTTTTAATCCACTTTGTATCCTTTTTAAGATGTTGCCCCCGTTGTTTTGATTGAATTGTTGTTTTACTTCACCTATGTTTTGTACAGCGCTTAGTGATTTTATCTGTGAAAAGCGCTTTATAAATAAAATGTACTTACTTACTTACTATGTGGAGTTATGTACTCAACAAAAAAAGGTGAAATAGTTGAAAACATGTTTTAAAATAGCCACCCTTCGCTCTGATTACTGCTTTGCACACTCTTGGCATTCTCTAGATGAGCTTCAAGAGGTAGTCACCTGAAAGGGTTTTCGCTTCACAGGTATCATAGTTTTGATGCCTTCAGGGACAATCTACAACAGGGGTCGCCAACCATTTTGAAACCAAGAGCTACTTCTTGGGTAGTGATTAATGCGAAGGGCTACCAGTTTGATACACACTTAAATAAATTGCCAGAAATAGCCAATTTGCTCAATTTACCTTTAACTCTATGTTATTATTAATAATTAATGATATTTATCTTTGTGGAAACACTGATCATCTTAATGATTTCTCACAATAAATATATATAGAAACAGATAAATATCAATATGCAACACTTTATTTTTACATTTTCTCTAAGTGCACATTTTTCAAATTGAACATTTTCAAATGATCACTTCTAAGACAGTCTTGTGAAATCACAATATCCCATTTTAACTAGCTAGCCACTAACATTTTTTAACAAATCATGAATTACTTTGCACCGTGTTTTCGTACAAATAATAACTCATGTAAAATTCAAAAGTCTACTCTCAAATTTGTAAATAAATCATGTCACACTTTGAACTGGACACTAAATCTGTTATCTGTTTCTTTGTCGGTTAGTGAAGACCAAGTCTTTAAAATATTTTCTTGGATTTTCTAATTCTATTTGAGTTTTGTCTCTCTTAGAATTAAAAATGTCGCGCAAAGCGAGACCAGCTTGCTAGAAAATACTTTTTTTTTTTTTAAATAGAGGCAGCTCACTGGTAAGTGCTGCTATTTGAGCTATTTTTAGAACAGGCCAGCGGGCTACTCATCTGGTCCTTACGGGCTACCTGGTGCCCGCGGGCACCGCGTTGGTGACCCCTGATCTATAAGGTAAATAGTCATGAAAATAAAGAAAACGCATTGAAGTGAGAAGGTGTGTCCAAACTAAAAAGCGTATTCCCCTTTTTTGTTTTTGCTTTTTTGCAGCTCGGGGAGAGGTTGGCCCGCTCCCAGCGTGTGAATCTTGAGGGTCCTTGCGGATGGAGTGCGGCCTCTGAAGTTAATTGTGTTTTGGTTTTCGCGGGGAATAGATTTCCTCTGTTTATTATGAGCATGGGGACGGATTTGCGTCAGCGTGCAACTTGCACGTTGAGATAAAGTTGCACAAATATTGAAAAAGGGAAGTTCTAACAGTCATTATGAAGTCGCCAACCCCCCCCCCCCCCCCACCCACCCCACACCCATCACCACCACCCCTTCCCCTGCTTCTGCCCCGGAAGAAATAATAATTTATGTTGTATCCTAAAATACTTAAAGCTTCTATTTTGGAGGTAAATCTTCTACTGTATATACACATAACATTTTATACTTATCACTGACTTTCTATTCTTATTGATATAAGCAGATTCATGTCAGGTAATGACAGGGCTCTTCATACCAACATATTCCGAGCCCCTTCCTGCTCTGACACGGACAAAAATATGATGACAAATTGCCCCAGACATTTAGACAAAAGTATCACCATGTGGCGTGCAGCGTTAGTGCTGAGCTTGGAAACATTAAAAAAAAGGTTCAATGTGTCAGGAAATTTGGCAAATTTATGTTTTTATTCAAATACATTTGTAATTTATAATGTATTTTGGACTAAATTTGTTAAATTTGCATTTTACAATGTATTTTGCACCAAAAAATAGGGTTGACGTCCCGCTCAACATTTTTGGCCTCCAATTTTTTGGTTTCTGATCTGATACGATGTCGATTACCGATACGACACTTCGACAACAGATTATAGAAAGTTTTAAAGCACGTATAACTAAAGTAAACACAGTAAAACATTTGAGTTTATTTCAAAAAATGCAGAATTTGCTAATTTGGTTGTGAATCAGATAAAGTATAACATTTTTGGTATTGAATTTTACATAAGATTTTTTTTTTTTTTTTTTTTTTTTTTTTTTTTACAAATTAAAGGTACTAATGCACAATAACAAAACAAAACTATTGGCTCCCATCTAAATTCTTTGTTTTTTTCTCTTTCCTCCCTGACATTGTAAACAATAACAAAAACAACCCCCCCACCCCAAAAAAAAAAAAAAAAAATTGTGATAAGAAGAACAAGACAAATATTGATCTTTTTTTTTTTTTTTTTACAAATTAAAGGTGATAATGCACAATAACAAAACAAAACTATTGGCTCCCATCTAAATTCTTTGTTTTTTTTCTCTTTCCTCCCTGACATTGTAAACAATAACAAAAACAACCCCCCCACCCCAAAAAAAAAAAAAAAAAATTGTGATAAGAAGAACAAGACAAATATCGATCTAATCACTTTAGTATTGTTTATATATTGATATTGTAAGTAGCGACTTGTCCAGGGTGTACCCCGCCTTCCGCCCGAATGCAGCTGAGAAAGGCTCCAGCACCCCCCGCGACCCCGAACGGGACAAGCGGTAGAAAATGGATGCCGTGATTATACTAGGTATCGACATCTGTATCAAACACCACTACTTTACATTGAAACTTTAGCGGTTAGCTTCTTGTGTCGTCCTGCTCTGTGTTTCCAGCACACTTGGACATTCCTTCTCTTCTAGTCCTTCAGTGATAATAATACTTGGAAGAACCTCCCTTTTAATTTCCGCCACGGTGGTGAGGCTTCTAACTGTGGATAGACGTCACGCTCCTTGCAGCTCGCTCTCAAATTGGAGGCGGTGTTTTGGTAAGACAGGCACCACCCTGGAATTCCTGCAATTACTGCATGTGTGTAACAAGAAATATTGGAAATTATGCAACCTTTTTGGAGGAATTGCTGGCATTTGTACAATCTTTAGCCATGTCAACACAGGTAAAGAAGGCAAATATAGACCCTCTATCCAATACTGTTGTTTTCGGGACAAAAATTATTGAACAATTTATTTATAAGGAATTCATTTTAGTACAAAACATGCATCAAATTAGGGCTGCTCTAACGATTATTTGAATAGTCGAATAATCATCAAAAAATTTTTTGATTATTCGATTAGTTGAACGATTACGGCCTTATGATCTGCTGTACATGTGACAAAAAAAAACATAAATTACTGTACAAATTAATTGTTGTTGTTTTTTACTTTATTACACAAAGTACACAACAACAGTGAACAATAAATCAACAGATTTAAATTACAAGATGTCCTGTAAACATAAAATATTTTTTATCTACAATTATTTACGTGATACCACTCAAGGCCACACCATTTTTATTTTCAAGCCTAGACATCAAATATTAGCTTCAGCCTAAATAAGCCCTTTGGGTCTGTAAAATTGTCAATTTATGGATGGAAAACTGTTTTAGTTTATTTCGTCGACCACCGACTAAATTAAATTAACTAAAAAAAAAAATCTACAAATTGTAATGGTATTGAAAATTAAAAATATCAAAAAAAAACAAACAAACAAAAAAAAAATCTGCTTTTCACCTTCCAAAGCAAGTTATCCATTAATATGTATGTGAAATATGATAATCAATAGCATAAGTGATTGTCTAACAAGGTTATTACAGTATTTGTAGAGATGGGTACCGAATCCGGTACTTTTTAGGCACCGACCAAATCCGACAGGGCCATATTGCGGTACCTGGGTTGCACGTGACGTCACGTCCGGTTGCCGACTCTTCCCACTTCGGCACTTGGCGATCACTCCAGCAACACTGAGAGCGGACTCCGCCAAACTGCCTCTCGGTAATGTTGTCATTTTCAATGGCGACAAAAACAATCCAACATAAGTAAAGTAAGGCTCCACTTTCCCCAAAACGCGCTAGCTTGATGCTAATATACATTGGCTTTTGCTATTGACATGCTACTGATTAGCATTAGCGATTTTACATGGCGATTGCAACACCTCCAAATCTGTTAATGGAAACTGCAAATAAGATGCACGTTACAATCAAACAGCTGGTGCGTAAAAAGTACAATACTTACAGTAACGCCACTTCCTAGGGCGCAACACGCAGCAAAGGCTGAACTGATCAACACGCTATAAAGTATACACTACTGCCATCTAATGTCTTGGACTTGCAACTGTAATAGCAACTTATTGTTACACTTACAAATGAGACTCAAACATGTGACCATGACACAGTAGTTATCATAATCGGCTCATTTTTAAATGTTGCAATAAAAAAATAAATGTTATTGTCAAAAACAATTTGTATTTATTAACACACACAAAAGTAGCGAAATAGGTACTTTTGTGTGTGTGATTCCCGGTACCTCGATTTGATAAAAAAATGAGTTTACGCCCCTGACCTAAAGAAATAAAAGTGTAAACGGGAACATTCCTGGTGGTCTGTCTATTAAAATTGTGTTAAGCGACTCGACTGTAACAAATCTTTGTTGATTATTTTTTTAAACTGGCGTTGTCGATTACGTCGACTAATCGTTGCAGCTTTACATCAAATGCTATTAAAATGTTTTTTAAAAAATATTAAGTTATCAATTGATTCATTCATTAAAAATCTAAAAAGTATAAAAGTCGTCTCACATAAATAAAAATGTTAGAACAATGTTGTAATGCGGGGGACTTGAAATAAAAGTCTGCTTAGAAAATAGGGGTGCACAAAAAAATATCGATTCACATCCCAATTGTGATTTTTGTTCATCCCGATTCTAAATCGATTCATAATTAAAAAAAAAAAAAAATTCTTATTAGACTTCATTTTTAAAATTACGTTTTTAAGCCATTTCAATGCAACTAGAAGAAGCGTTTCTCACCTTTAACCTGTTAAACCTCAATATATTGAATAATAATACATTGCGTGAATCTTTTTGAATGGAGAATCGATACCCCAGGAATCGGACACGGATCGAAAGGTCAGGTGCCTAAAGTACTAGATTTTTAATGACCTACGACACATTTAAAAAATACTATTACAGAAAAAAGTGGAATAAAGGAGCGAACAGGTAAAATGTAACGAGAAAAAGTTGCATTGTTGACATATATATCAGTGGCGGGCCATGCGTTTCCCACCTAGGCCTTCAGTGATGTCCGACTTCTATGATTACCTCCCAAAATACCATAATTTATTTCCCCACATGACCATTGCTGGAGAAATACTATACAGAAACACATTTACGCCCTACTGGTCATTGAAACACATCAACAGTGTACAAAATGGGTTATTTTCTGGCGCATTTAAAAATCAATAAACCCGCATCAACAATTAAACATATCTTATGTGGTACTGTCAAAATTAAAATAGCAAAAAACATATTAAACGTGAAAAAATAAATAAAATCAAATATTTGAACTCACAATTTGTAGCACCCATTTGACGCAGTATAAGCCAGTGGTGACTCTCGCAGTCGGTTGATTCGAGTGGAAATGGCGGGCATTTCCCCATTCCCCATCGTCTCACAAGATGTAGTTTCTCTTTAAATATCCTTCTTGAAAATGGCCTTGCAAATATATGTGTTGTCTTGTCTAATCATAAAAGATGCAGACGAGGCGTGTTGGCTGTCTTCTTAAAGTTTACTCCACAGCGTGCTCATCAATAACATCCAGCTGCCGACATGTCTACATTTAACAACCTAAACGGGGCTACCACGCATGCGCTTCACTACTTTGGCATGCTGGGTAATGGAGTTCTTATGTTACCTAGCTCATAACATCACAATATATATCTGCCACCTAATCAACGTTTTGTTCTACTTCTTTGTGGGTCAACACTTCCTGCTTCCTGCTAAGTTGCAACTTGTGATTGGATACTCACTTTGGAATGACGAGTGAGTATACAATCACAGTCTCGTTAACATCAGGCTACCTAGATAGGCTACTGTCAACAACTTGTGATCTGATTGGCTATCGCAACTGTCTATCAACTATATGTGTTCTCAAATTCATCCGCTAACGGTCCCGGTGAGTATCCAATCACAGGACGCGTGAATGTCACGTTCAACGTGAGGCCATCTAGAAGGCCTTACTGACAACAACTCGTGATCTGATTGGCTATTGCAACTGTCTATCACTGTATGTTCTCGTTCACTTACAGCGCACGGACGCCAGCATTGTTGATTCTGAAGGCCCCGGGCAGATTTGGTACAGCATGGCAACATAAGCTATCTGAATTCTGATTGGATACCAACTCTATAACCTAAAAACAACAGCACTGGAAGGAGCATAATATGACATGAAGAGAATCCGAATACTTTTAAATATTTAGGGAAAGCAAATAAAAGATTACTTGTATCTTTAATTATGATCACGATTTATGGTTATGTTAGGCCAACAGATATATATATATATGTATATATATATATATATATATATATATATATATATATATATATATATATATATATATATATATATATATATATATATATATATATATATATATATATATATATATATATATATATATATATAGTTTAGTTTAGTTTATTATTATTTCTTCGGTCAATCGTCAACAAAATAAACAAACAGTTGTACATTCATAGATTGAAAATGAAAATGTTGCAAACCGAAAAGGTTTAGGCTGAAGTTGAACACTTATTGCGCCTAACCCTATAAACAATGTCAAAGTACAAGATGAACTTCCGAAAATTATGAAGTGTCCTTTGTACAAAATGAACTTACGAAAATTATTAAATTATTATATATATATATATATATATATATATATATATATATATATATATATATATATATATATATATATATATATATATATATATATATATATATATATATATATATATATATATATATATATATATATATATATATATATATATATATATATATATATGTAAATAATGGGCATAAAACACACAAAGAATAAATAAATATATATATATATATATATATATATATATATATATATATATATATATATATATATATATATATATATTTATATATATATATATATATATATATATATATATATATATATATATATATATATATATATATATATATATATATATATATATATATATATATATATATATAAATAATGGGCATAAAACACACAAAGAATTAAAAAAATGAAAAATTATAAAAAATTATAGTCGACAAATAGATCTGAATTAATTTAGGGATTTAAGTGTTGAAAGTTAAAAAAATATATTATGTAGGTATTTTATTTTTCAACACTTTTATGAGTGGGGTCCCATTTGGATCCCAAATAATTTTAGTGGATTTTTTTTTTTTAACTGCCATTGTTCAAACATTAATAATTAATCAAAATCAATGTTGTTATGAATTATTGCATAACAAAAACAATAATACAAGTAAAACTACATCCATTGATAGATCTGGCTCCATCGAGTGGTACACCAAAGAATCACTCAATTAAAGTACGGTGTTATAGTTTCCTATATTCAACACGGTGTTACTGTTCAAACTGTGTGTAATGTTACAGTGGCCAAAAATATTAAATATATTTGCTTGTTTTTTTTTATGAATACTTGGGCCTACTAAGCTACTGTATTTCAATGTTGGTCATTATGTTTTTTCTGAGGTGGTATGAGTGTTGGGGGGAGGTGGGGGAACTCACATTTGACCTTTTTTTTTTAACAATTTCCGGGTCCCGAGGGCCAAAAAAGAAAAGAAAAGCAAGTGAAATCTATATATTGTATTGATTGTGATTTAAAAAAAAAAAAAACAATAACATATTTATTCATTTGATAGGGAAATACAGGTACTTACACTTTTTTGTGCCCCGCTGCCCCCCCCCCAATTTTTTTTTTAACAAAAAATAAATAAATAAACCAAACAAAAAATATATATATACAGAAAAATAATAAAAGTAAAATCATAACACTCCCTCCCACCCCCACGTCCTACATTTCCGTCACAGTGGCCAAACTATTAAAAAAAAAAGTAAAATCTATATATTGTATTGATTGTGACTTAAAAATATATATATATTTATTTATCCATTTGATAGGGAAATAATAATACAGGTACTGAGAAAACAGACACTTTTTTGTGCCCCCCCCCAAAAAAAAAAATTACAAAAAAAGAAAAAACAAACAAACAAAAAAGAAAAGAAAAAGGAAAATACTCCCCCCCATCCTACATTTCCGTCACAGTGGCCAAACTATTGATTTTGATTTTGTTTCACACAAATAAAAAAGAGAGAGGGGCTCCGAATCAAATTCTGCTTTCCGTGTCATGTCCGTGAACGCCTCACCAGTCCGTGAACGCCTCACCACTATCCACTGCATAATGAGAGCACATGCAAATCCCCATTGGCTGCCGCAGCAGCCAATCAGAACGCGCAAAGTAACTTCAGCGTGGAACTGAAGACTTTGGATGTCAGAGTTGCTGAAGTCCTCCAACAAGACGTCCAATAACGCAGCCGGTTTCACTTCTTCTTCCATTTTTCCTCCCTTCTTGTTGTTGTGCTCGTCGTCGATGTGCGTGTTTGTCTAGTTGTTGTAGCAACCGCTGAGAAAAGCTCCGGGATGTACACGACCGGACTCAACCCGTTCTACGCCTCCAACTTCAGCCTGTGGTCCGCGTACTGCGCGGGAGGCTTCGCGGTGGACACCAGCAAGAAGCCTTCCTTCTGCATCGCGGAGCTCCTGCAGGCCGGAGACGCAGACAACATGCCCGGCTCGTCCGCCCTCATGGTGCATGTGCCGGCGCAGCAGCACCGGGGCTCCTCCGGTGGCTCCCCGCTGCGCCCCTCGCCGGTCGGGCCCGGGGAGGCGTCCGTGTACGGGGCCAGGGTGAGCCCCGCGTCCCCGTACCACAGACCCGGACTACAGATGACTTCTGTCCCCCGAGGGGCCCTCGGCTCCCCGCAGGCTCCTCCGCCTTCAAGCAAGGACCTCAAATTTGGAATCGATCGGATATTGTCCACGGATTTTGACGTGAAGGGAAGGGAAGCGACGTCTTTAAGAGGTGAGGACGAGGTTCGGGACACAACAATGCATATGCAAAACAACAACAACAACAACAACATTATTAGTGTAGTCAGACTTTCAGTATTTTATTGGCATCTATTTTTTGTTGTTGCATCGATTATGTTTTTGTGCAGGGAAAGAGAGAGCCTATGCAGAGTAGGGGTCATAGGTCAGGAAAGTAGTGCAAAAGGTGTGCTATATATTCCTGCAGGGGTGTCCAAATTTGCACTTTTATACTGAAAAAACAAAGGATATTTCTATTTAAAAATGTATTGAAAAAAAATAAATCATTAAGCATAATTGAATTAATTTTTTTCACATTTTAATGTCAAATATGGAAGCTTTTTTTTTAAATCAACATTTGGATGCTTACTTAAACAAATTTAATATAGGAACGAAATTAATCTATTAAATTGAGTCATTTTAATAGAACATTTATATTCTGTTGCTTCAATTAATAATAATTTAATGTGTCCAGAACTTTAAATACGCAAACATAGTTTGCAGGTAGAGCGCACGCCAGAGGATTTTTCTTCCTATTATTATTTTTTTGTATTAATGCACACATGTTAAAAGTGCAATTTCAATGTTGATGGTGTACATTAATTAGGAACATTCTCCAAAATATGCATCGAGGCTATAAAGAGTGTTTTATCCGATTACTCCATTAATTGAACAAACTAATCGATAGATTACTAATAATCCATAGCTGCAGCCCTAAAACACATTTAACATGATTAATACTTAAACGTATGTATCATCCAAAGAGCACTAACCTGGGAAATTGCCCTTTCTTACCAGTGACAGAGCAGGAATGGGCTAGGAATGTGTTTGCAGTAAAATTTCACATGAAACACCCATCATTCATTGATTAACATTTTACATGCGCTTCTGCAATTATTGAATATTTAAGTTATTCATAAAAAAAAGGTTCCAACTTTTTCTCCTACTGTGTCTCTTTGCTTTTTCTCCCCTTTTTTTAATTGAGTGTTTCTACGATGCAGATAGCTCACAACAAACTTAAGATAATTAATAAAGACTATTACCGATTTTTCAAACAGCACTAATACTGACGGATACCTGGGAAGTTGTCCTTTATATTCTTATCAGTGACGGAGCAGGAACGGGCTAGGAATGTGTTTGCAGTAACATTTCATTTAAAACACCCGTCATTCATGAATTGACATTTTACATGCGCTTCTGCAATTTTGAAATATTTATATTACAAGTAAAAAATATCCTTTTTTTTTCTTGAAATTGTACCTTTTTGTTTTATTTTTTTTAGTTTAACTGCATTTTGCACATTGCAAATAGCCCCCAGGCTGCACTTTGGACACCCTTAGAGTCTCTGGCCCGACCCTTTAAAAAGAAACATCAGCAGTGAGGGTTCTGCTACATGAACTTACTGTAAGTCCATTTCTCGTCCCACACAACAGATCTCACGTCCATTGTTAGCTCCAACCGTCAGTCAGGCATCCACATCCCCATGCAGGCGGCGGCCGGCCAGTACTTCTCCTCCATGGAGGCCGGGATGAACGACGCCGCCTCCATCATGAGTTCACTAGGCAGCAGCAGCAGACAATCAGGCCAGCATCAGTTTCAGGACACCTTCCCAGGTAGTCTCATATTCATAGGACAACAAAAAGGGACATGTAGTTTTATTATAGGCCCCTTTTTTCCCTCCATTCTAACACCATGTTGTGTCTTGATGACCTGCAGGTCCCTACGCCGTCCTCACCAAAGACACGATGCCGCAGACGTACAAGAGGAAAAGGTCGTGGTCCAGGGCGGTCTTTTCAAACCTGCAGAGGAAAGGCTTGGAGAAGAGATTTGAGATCCAGAAGTATGTCACCAAGCCGGACAGGAAACAGCTGGCGGCCATGCTGGGCCTGACGGATGCTCAGGTGACTTGAAGCCTCATGTGACCACCCTGAGGAAGAACACACAAACACACGTTTGGCGTATGCAAGCTAATTGTTCTCATAGTGCACATCCTGGCACTTTTTGTGTGTTTGTAAGTGTGCTCAAATAGCTGGAATCAGATGAAAGCGTGTACCAATAACAGCAGCATAATATAAGATATATAGAGGATATATAGCAGCACAGCACGCAGAGTAAGCAGGCAAGATCAAATAGAAAAATATACATTTTGGTGCAGATAATGGGTCGGGATTTTCCTTTCTTCCTACAGTCATTTCAACATAAAAAAAACAAACCCAAAACATATTTATCTTTATGATGAAATTGGTGGAGGTCTTCTCCGTGATTGTGTTGATTTTGTCAAGTTCTGAAAAAATATAAAAAGCATGCTATGATAGGGCACTCATTAAAACACTCTAGTACATTCAAGGCAT